>NC_136808.1:16702792-16725292 GCF_951216825.1 Electrona antarctica | reverse complement strand
AGCCGAGAAGATAGAGGAAATGCTGTGTGTGTGTGGTGTGTGTGTGTGTGTGTGTGTGTGTGTGTGTGTGTGTGTGTGTGTGTGTGTGTGTGTGTGTGTTTGTGTTACATGCATGCGTGCGTGCGTGTGTGCGTGCGTGTGTGCGACGCGTGTGAGAGGTGGAAGCAGGGACAAAACACAGCAATGCCTGATTTTATGCTCCGTGGCGGTGTCCCACGACCCCTCCCCCCAACATAGAGCAGATCTGCACTTCAACACATGTACTCGTATATACTGTAGATCTGCTATTTCTGGCTCGCGACACTAACCGTGGTACGGCGGAGCATGAAGCTGAGGCTTAAACGGTGTTGCTGCTGCAGGGATCAAAGAATGGAGAGGGAGAGAGAGAGAGAGGTGGTGATGCTGGAGGTGAACGGTGGGGGGCGGGGTGTTTATATATCATCGCTGTCAGGTGGAAACCTTGTATATCCAAAACAGTTCCTTTTTTTATTATTATTATTATTTCACGAAACATTTTAAAATAGTGAAAATAGCCGCTCTACAAGCTCCCAACGTGATGCATTATGAGCTTGTAAATCGTCTGTTTTCACTGCTTGTGTGTGGCACTCTTGTACGATGAAGACGTGCATTCGTTTATGGGAAGAAGAAAAAAATAAAAACATAAAAGGTTGAAAGAGATTTCCACCCGACAGTGACGATATATCTTCTAAAGCGCTCATGCTAGAGCTCACGCAGCGCTCAGCGTTACGCTTTGGCCTTTCTATGCCTCCGTTTCAACCTGTCTTTGGTCCTCCATGAACCACAAGCTTTGTGCAATGTGTCCAATACACTATGGCACCTTCCTCTCCTCATCTGCCCTCGAAAGCTACACTTGAGTTATACTTTGTCACACGGCGGTGTCACAAAGTATGCACTGTCTGTGACAGTGGCGCACCAACAGTAGCAGATCTCTAACTTCCTTCACAACGCATCACATGTTCGATGCACGAAGCATAAATTAGTCTTTACTCACCCTGGTCCCCTACTGTGAAGAATCCCCAGTCTTCACCTAAAGTAGAACCATGCATGGGGGGGGGGGGGTGCATGTCTCCCGCAAGAGAAGCAAACCAGATGCTTGTTTGTGGCCTTGAGGAAGAATGGCTTCATAATGAATGACATGATAAAAGGTGTAATTTATTGTGTGCTTGATTGACTCCAACATCTTCTGTATCGATTCGATATGGTGTTTAATTGCATCCCATCGCGGCAAGGTCGGCTTCCTGCCTCGATTGCCCGGAACAAAGCACCAGGGTTGTTGTTGCTGCTGCTTGTTTCCTATATGCCAGTAGTGACACACTAACTGGCATATATACTGTAATAGGGAACAAGCTACTGCCACACTTATGCTCCATCATACGACACTGTATGGGGCACAAAAAACAGTAGATCCACAACTTCACAGCGCCAATTTATGTCCGAAACTGTTCCAATGCATCCAGTCAGTGTAAGACTTTTCACTGGTTCAATATTTAAAATTAAAGCCCACAGACACAGACTTAAAAATAACAAAAATAATAGAATAGAATAGAATAACAATACAGTAGATAGACTATTTTCTCTGTTGACACTGTAGTGACGAAGTAGAGCATTAATTGTCAAAAATCACACCCGTGTGAAGTGAGGGGCGCTCTTATATCATCATTATATCATCATACATCGTCTTATTCCGGCCAATCACAATTTGTGTCCTCACTTTTGTCGAATGTTTGTCACTCAAAACACTCAAAACTGGCCATTCATTGTCAATGGCATTCACTGTTTGTGTTAGGACAATTTACACAAACCCTCAAAGCTGGACATGGGAAGGGCTGGCACCTGGCGCCCCTCAAATAAATATGCAGATATATGGCTTCTGCCCTTCAACAACAAAATCAGTCTGAATAACACAGCAATACCTGGCTGTATCAGTGAAGGAAAGGATTGATGTGGTCGACTAGGCTCTGCTTGCACGTTGCCCCCCCCGTTTCTTTCCGTTTCTTTCTCTCTCTCTCTCTCTCTCTCTCTCTCTCTCTCTCTCTCTCTCTCTCTCTCTCTCTCTCTCTCTCTCTCTCTCTGTCTCTCTATGTCTCTCCATTCTATGTGTTTAATCACACTGAGCCATATGGATGCACAGTGTGTTGTATTAATTAGACCCCAGGGCGTGGCCACACACAGGGGACTTGAGAGGCTCTCACGGTTGCTATGCTGGGAGCTGAGTTTACCTCCCCATCACAGATTGGATGAGATGGGAATGGGTGGGTATGAGGATGGCTGATGCAGTGTGTGTACACAGCAGATTCTACAGTGTTTGTTTAACTCTGAGTAAAAAAATAAATAAAATACTAGCTCAGTGGTGGACAGTAACTAATTAAGTATGTTTACTTTACTGTACTTGAATACTTTTTTAATATTGTCTTCTTTCTTGCTATAGGACAAAGCTCTTGGGACCTAGATTTATACAAAAAATATTATGAATTAATCATTTCAAATACCTAACCTATTTCACATACTGTATAGTGAAATTTGCCGATCTCTACTGCACTTTTGCCCAAGACAAATTTCTCCTTGTGGGACAATAAAGTATATCTCATCTCATCTCAATATGCACTGATATGCACTGATATAGGATATACTTCTAATTTGTACTTTTGAATACTCAGGTATTTATTGAGTATACACTTTGTCCATCACGTCTGTTTTTGCTCTCCTGAGTTGAGGATTTCACCGTGGAGGGATGGGGTATATACACTAGCTACAGTATGTGCTTTTCCAGTGTTGGCAGGTTTAGGAACTGACAGCGTGCAGATATGGGGCTCAAAACAGCAGTGTTGTCAGGCTGATGATAATGCGCCTGGTTGCTAAGTGGAGCCTGGCAGGGCATCAGAGCAGCAAACCCACAGGGAGGAACGGATTTAATGGTGAAATACCTGTACTCCTGTAGCCTATATTATAACACAAACAATCATATTTCAAGGTTGTTATGTTGAATAGGACTTAAATGAAGGGGGAAAAGTTACAAATCATTTTGAGTTTGAGACACATCTCACGAAATGTCATGTTCATAACATGTGCTTATACTTTGAAGTTGGATGCCTTGACATACAATACGGTACACAATACACTGCACAGTGTTTGCCTACTGTACTACAGTGATTACTTTGCTCCTGGGCTAATCATATGGATCTGAAGCAGAAAATCCATTCCATTTCCATTCCATTACCTATATGGAGAAAAAAAAGTATCTCTGGCTACTCCAGTGTTATTGATAATGAGAATTCTTTATGGTGAGCTTTCATGTCTCTCTGCGAGGTGCATGTCTAATAAGATGGCCCTCCAACAGCCATTCTCTGTCACCGTTTCATGTGTCTGCATGGACTCACAATAATCACAGTATCTGTGTAGCTCCCAGTCAGACAGGTTCACAGTGAAACTGAAACACATCAAATTACTCTTGTTAGTGTGTGTGTGTGTGTGTGTGTGCGTGTGTGTGTGTGTGTGTGTGTGTGTGCGTGTGTGTGTGTGTGTGTGTGTGCGTGCGTGCGTGCGTGCGTGCGTGCGTGCGTGCGTGCGTGCGTGCGTGCGTGCGTGCGTGCGTGCGTGCGTGCGTGTGTGCGTGCGTGTAGCTCTGATAATGACAGTAGCATTGATGCCCAGCTGGCCTTGTTGAAGTGGCCAGTGTTTTTACTTGGAATCTAACAATGATGAAGATTGAAACATATGTTATGTATGGTTTTGTAGGCAGAGAGGGGACAAGTAATATATCGTTGCTGTCAGACAGAAACCTCATATCTTTATAGAATTATAGAATTGATAGAATTTTGCGTTTTTCGTCACTCAAATCCCCATACATGGGGCGTTTTTCGTCACTCAAAATCCCCATACATGGGGAAAGCCCCCATATATTGTGCCCAGGTCTCGTGACATCACTATGACATCATCAGGGATGATAGTAAATCAGGGATCATATCATAGTGTCTCCCTTTTGACTGATATCTGTCCATTTAAATTCTAGACGGCTGCCCCAAAGTTATTAGTGCAGCCGCGCCCGGCAGCCGGTGAAAAGTTCTCAACAGGCCCGAAAATGAAGGCCCGGCCCTACCTGGGCCCTCATCAAACTCTGTACACTCAAGACACGCTCTATATTACTGGTACTTCAATGTTTTATGTTATTTCCGTAAATTAATGTCTGTGATATTTCATCATACAAGAATGTCACACAAAAGTAGTAAAAATAGCAGATCAGTTATTTTCCCTTTTTTCTTGATTAAAAAAATAGTAATAAAAACGGTTTTGGACACTTGGTTTCCACTTGACAGTGGCGACATTTTTCATTTTAATCAAATGGCGGTTGTTGTATTATCAGTCATGAAATAGCCTGGTTACACTATAAACGTATAATACTCTTACTCTGACTCTGCAATAAATGCATCTAAGAAGAAAGCATTTGAAGATTTCTGCAGTTGTTTTCATGGAAGAATGAAAGCTCTATATATTATGTATGGAAATATGTACTTTGCAGATTATATAAGCCAGCATGAGCCTGGGAAGGGTTAAGGAGTGCAAACACTCGGGAATAAATCAGGCGTGTGTGTGTGTGTGTGTGTGTGTGTGTGTGTGTGTGTGTGTGTGTGTGTGTGTGTGTGTGTGTGTGTGTGTGTGTGTGTGTGTGTGTGTGTGTGTGTGTGTGTGTGTGTGTGTGTGTGTGTGTGTGTGTGAGAGAGAGAGAGACGGAGAAAGATTTTTCCTAAGCCTCATCTTTTGTTCAGCTATGGAAAATAGCTCTATGCAAAGAACAAAGGCCCATAGATTTGTAATGTATCTTATCTATGGTTAATGTTCATATTTCATTTTCAGAAAAAAAGAAAGAAAGAAAGAAATTAAAAGAATGAAAGAAAGAAAGAAAGAAAGAAAGAAAGAAAGAAAGAAAGTGTTATGATTTTAGGCTTGACTGACATGCTAAACCTTTTATCTGTTTTTACTGATTCACTCTCATCTACATGCATATAGATAGGCTATTGATAATATATTGTGATATTATGGTCACTGCTTTATCAAAGGATACAAGATACAACTGTGCACCGGGGCCTATCACCATTACTGACAGTAATTTTCCAACATATTCAATAGGGCTTTTGGAGAGACTCCACACACTGTGTCTGTGCAGCGGACGCTCGTTGACGCTTGTTAATGTTAGGCATCAAGACAATTATGCTTCCGCACTCTCTATGGGATGTTACCTGATGATTAGTTGACTTTTGGTGAAAAATCCTGCATATATCGGTATCAGAAATTAATAAATATTTTTTGAAATAATCCAAAAAGTCAACCAAAGAACAAGATTCCTATACAGGATCAACTCACTGGTCAACAAAAACACCTTGAAGACCCTAACAGGAGCCCTCGTACAAGGTTTCTTCGACTATGCATGCACCTCTTGCACACAGCACTCAGCACCTCGAAGGCCCCTAAAACAAGGCGCCAGACTTCCCAAAACAAACTGGTCAGGTTACTACTGGGCCTCACCCCCCGAACCCACCTCACCCCTGCCCACTTTGACAGGCTGGAATGGCTTAGGGTTGACGACAGAGTACAGCATCTTGCAATGGGTCTGGTCCACAAGATTTGATACACCACCAAGATACCCATGTACCTGTCTAAATACTTCCTTAATGTCAATGAAGTCCACAGTACACCCACAACACCAGAGGGAGTTCAACAAACCATGTGCATGGCCTGGGCTATGGCTCAGTGGTCCAGGCACCTTGGCTGGTAATCCAGTCTGGCAGTGTGCCGCGGGTTTGACTCCCGATCCCGACGGCCTTTGCTGCATGTCCTCCCCCCATCTCTCTCCCCATTTCCTGTCAGCCTACTGTCTGTCCATAAAAAATATAAAATAAAGGCAAAAGCCACAAAAAAACAACATTTAACAAACCATGTGCAACCCAGATTCGGCACAAACAAGGGACTAAATTCATTTCGATCCTATGCCACAAAAATGTGGAACGTCCAACTGTCATTAAGATGACAGATGAATCCCTTGACTCCATGCACCCACCCCTTTTCCCCCTCACTGTATATGTCTTTCCCCCTTTTTACCTCCTTTATGATGATTTCCTGTTTTGGCTATATATAAGTGTATATTTGTTTGTCTCTAAATGTTATGATGAATTGAAAACAGTGGACCCTCTTATAAACAAGTGTAATGCTTTATGGTGTCGTCCACTCACAGTTAACAGTTTTTGTATTGAGTTGTGCTTGAAATGTATACTGTAATTCTGCAAACTGTTAATAAATACTATCAAAAACTCCATTGGTCCAAGTAGTCCATTCGAGTTTCTGTCTATTCTAAGGAAGCTCAACTTTTCCTATCCTATATTTTCACGATTGTGTTCACACACTCCCTATAATGTGAGTTCTTGCAGCAGAATTCGTACTAAAGAATCTAGTATCTGCGTGGAAAGGCTGGAGTGCATGTGACTTCTCCTGTCCTACCAGTTTATGGCTGACTGCCGTGGGGAAGGTTTGACTAAACTGGATCCAGACTGTTTTTTGCAGCAATCTCCTTAGAACTAACAGAACAAAAACAAACACTTTGTTGGTCCACAAAGTGAATAATTGCTCCTTCTTTTTGAACTATCCATATACTGCCTAATTTGTTCTGCATCTTAGGACAGTGTCACATCTGCAACATGAGCTTTATCCGCTGTGCGTGCGTGCGTGCGTGTGTGCGTGCGTGTCCAAACTGTCCTTTCCTTAAAATTGGCATTACCTCTGACATTTTTCTTCCTGTGAGAATAATTCAGTCCAGTGTCCACATGAAATAGATCCATTGAAGTGAAGAAGTTATTTTTGCCGTCTGCTGAGCAATCACCTCTGGAATATTCGTACCCCATGCAGCCATACTTATATTGATTTTGCAGAATCATCTTGGGAAGTTTTACTGGGGATCAAAATCCTTGGGGAAGATACGCAGGGCTGACATTCACATTCAGAGCGTTTTGTGTGCTGAGTGTTTAGAATTCCTGTGTATCACGCGTCACTCCCGCTGGGGACCTACAGCCTGGGTGGGCATCAGGTTCAGTTGCTTGGCTGGTGAGGTGGGCTGCTTGAACCGGGGGGCCAACTGTGGGAGAGGGGGCTAAGAGGGGAGCTGGGGGAGGGGGAAGGGGGGGCAAGGTCGGCTTAAGAGGTCGTGGGGAAAGGGGGCCGATACGGGTCAGTGTTTGCCCAGCTGTCTCCTGAGCGCTTGAAAAGGAAGTTACTGGACAGAGAGGGAATTGGGGTGGGGGTGGGGGGGGGGGGGGTGGTTGTGTCCGGGTGTCCCAGTGGCTTTACATGATGGGGTGTCCATACTTTGATACTAAAGAACAGCCATATTGTGATTTGTTAAACATGGATTTCAATTTATCACAATGTCCTGGTCTGTGGTGTAGTCCCTATATGCTCATTTAAACTACATCAAATGATTGTGATCATGAGGGGGAAAAAAGTTGTGTGACACAATTGCCCAAAAAAGTAGAAATTACGCTTTAGACGTAACTTTCTTTGTTTATTCTTTGAGGTTTTTTCCGGTCGTATATTTTCCCTTTCAATGTGTTATAAGGCCTAAATAGGAGCCCGTTGGCTTATTGAACTGTCTGTTGTTGAGTGATGTTCCAATGCTCTTCTTCATGCTGTACATCCATGGTCAATCTAATCCTGTCACACCCCCCCACCCCCTTCACCCGCCCACCCATCCCTCTTTTTCGATCCCAGGAGAATATAATTTCCTTGCTTCATCTTCATCTGCCAGCAAATCCCTCAGCCTCCTTTATTTGCTTTTCCACCAGCATCACCTGAATGCAGAATTGAGGATAACTGGAGCCCATGTTATCTTACTGCTCTGGTGACACTTCATGTATCATACAAAGAATTCTCTCCACTGTAAACAAGCTCTTTGACTGAAGCTTTGGAGAAGTGCATATATTCACACCAAACTGAAACTACTGAGGAGGAACAGACCTACGGCTCTATTTGAATCCCACGCTGTTACCCACTGATTGGATCTGTGCAATGACTGTATTACTATCAAATTGCATCATTACCTGCAAGATGAAGGCCAATCAGCCTAATTGACCATATTCACACTGAGGCCATTTTGCCCTTGCATCATACTCTGGTGCCCCATTTCCAATCACCTTATTCTGTGGAAAACGGTTGGAGGGCTCAAGATGGCAGCGTTTACATCTTAACAAAGTCCTGTTGACTTGAATGGGCCGACGTGAGGTGAAGGTCAGGTTGACCGTTGCTTAGCTAGCCCCCAATCCCCCCTGGCCTCCACCCAACCTGATCTTCTGGTCAATGTCCTGCTTCACCATTGACAGGCCACTCAATAACCATTACTCTCCACTGGACATGCAGTGGGTGGACGGCTGGACGCTGCCACGCCGCTAATCACACAATCAATAGGTGACCATAAAATACCAGTGAGCTCACCAGAGGGATCTATTAGTAAAAGAATGTAACATTACCTGAATCACATCTAGGTACAATCCAGGCTGCAGGAGTAAAACAAGAGGATCAACATATAACATGTGATTGGCTTCTACATTTGTTTCATTTCTTAATGTTTTGTAAAATGTTTAATTTCCACTATCTGTCATTGTAGAAAACGTCTTTGTGCCATAACATGTACACGAGCACATGTGCTTCAGCCATATTTAGGGAACAACAATGGCTTTTCCTTTTGTTTGTATCAGCCTATAGGCTGCTATCAGGCCCTGTGCATGGTAATGTATGTATGACGAAACACATGGTCCACGGTCCATGACACCAATGAGTCTGCCAACACACAGGGAAGAAAGGCATTGCCACCTGATGGTGAGATGTGGCAACTACAGATTTCACATCCTGCTTCCTTTTTAAATTTACTTAATTTAAATTATTCATGGTACAGTTATCCATCCAGTGGTACGTGCAGTCATCTCGTAACTTGGCCCATTGCTCAGTCTTGTAAAAAAAGAAAAAAGAATCAAATCACCAATTCCACTCAGTCAGACCCGCCTTTTCTCCCTCCCAGCCATTGATCTTATACCTCCATGGTATTTAACTCACAACCCAGATGTGTGATCCTTCATACTGTATAGGATTTCATGAACGTGTTGTTGATCAATACAGCAGACTGACTCGGAGGTGTTGCATATAGATATAGATAGAGCTGATGCAATCCGAGATTGGATCAGGATCAGTCAGTGGCTGTCATGCAGTAGACAGCATTTATTTTCTTAAGTTCCATTCTAAGACTTGTAGACGTAAGACAAGAAGTGTGTGTGTGTGTGTGTGTGTGTGTGTGTGTGTGTGTGTGTGTGTGTGTGTGTGTGTGCGTGCGTGCGTGCGTGCGTGCGTGCGTGCGTGCGTGCGTGCGTGCGTGCGTGCGTGCGTGCGTGCGTGTGTGTCACTGTGTGTGTCACTGTGTGTGTGTGCGTGCGTGCGTGCGTGCGTGCGTGCATGTGTGTCACTGTGTGTGTGTGTGTGTGTGTGTGTGTGTGTGTGTGTGTGTGTGTGTGTGTGTGTGTGTGTGTGTGCGTGCGTGTGTGTGTGTGCGTGCGTGTGTGCGTGTGTGTGTGCGTGTGTGCAAAAGACAGAAAGCGAAAGACAAAAAGTGACTGACAGAGAGAGGAAGACAGCATCCTGTCTGCTGGGCGGTTATGGACTATTGTAGTATGTGGAGTGCAGACAGTGGTCAACCTTGGGTCAATACAAACCCTGGGTCAATACAATCAAACCTGTGTCTCTCTCATGTCTAGCAGCAATCACACAAACACATGCACGCATGCATGCACAGTAAACAGAAGAAACCATGTTCCCTTACAGGTATAATCAGTCATTGACTGATTCATTGACACTGTATGTCCCTGCATACACATGAGCCAAAGCCATCACACAGACAGACACTGACGTGGCCTGTCTTGGTCACTATGTGTTCAATATCCCCAGCTTATTCATCTAGCGACAGGTACCACTGTCTCGCCTAAGCTTTGAGAAGATCAGTTTAGACATGTGTGTCCAGAAGCTCTTGCGTCCAATCAATATCTGGGGATTTGTCAACACTCCCTGAGCAGCCATTCAACTACCCCTGCCCATATTCTCCATCCACTGACTTATCCCTACCTGTAACCTGTTTCTTCAAAGGTACATGCTGCATGAGCTCACGCTGCATTGAGAATTGATTTGGCACTTTGATAACTGGGTGATTTAGAACAAGAATGTTGTCCAGAACTGGACTGGACAGGATTTGTAAAGTCCACTTCTCACCATCCACAGCAGAGGTTCTCGTGTGGTTGACATGCAGTACATTTACCAACACAACATACTGTATATATATATGCAAGGGTTGCAGCGGCTCAGGAAGTAGAGTGTCGTCTTGGATCCCTGGCGCCTCTTGGATGTGTCTCGAAGGGTCCTTGAACAGGGCAATATCTAAGTGCACCCGATGAGCAGGTTGGTGCTTCGCATGGTGAATGTAATGCACATTGTAGAGGGCTTTGGAGAAAGCTGCTATACTGCACAAGTACAAATCCACCATTTTGGGGCGTTTGGGTGATGCACGGGTAAAGTACCTACCCACCACAGTGGAGTCTACGGGTTGGAATTGGCTGCGATGCAGCCTGTCAAGTGTCTATACTATACGAACACAAATGGCTGTGTTCAGAAGAGGGAAGCCGAGTGGGGAGGGCACTCTTTGTCTTGACTACACACATACTCCTAGGGGATCTGTCCTTCCAGTGGGGTGGCTTCTCACTGGCAGGGGAGCCAACAGGCTCCAACACTAGTGGCAAGCAGTATAGGAGGAATTATTTGGGATAATGACAAAATTAGGAGGAAAAAGGGGGAAAACAATCGACTACTCAATTAATAATAAAAGTAATGAATGCAGCATTTACCATTACCGTTTTAAATCACTGATTTAATTATTTGAATATGATATCCTGTATGTACTATAATTATGAACCTACATAACCTACAAACGCAAGATAATCTATAGATATTTTCTATCCATCTCTTTAACCATACAAATGTAGTAATTCCTACAGTATTACATGGCATTACATAATTCCACTGCCCACAGCCCTGCATGGCATGGTACTGGAATCTCCTGTCTGTCTGAATTTGTCTTACTAGTATGACTATGAACAAAATCACTTGAGGATGGACAGGTGGAGATTCATGAAACGTGGTGGGAATGATCAATAGACCACCTCAAAGCATTACATTTAGAGGCCACGGTCATAATCAAGGTCACATTTACATAATCTGTCATACAGTTTCTCAGGAATGGAGAGAAGTAGAACAAGATCTTGCTTCAGACATGGGTTGAAACCCGCAGCTTGCGCCTATTGCACAGCATACTGACAGGAGTAATTCAAATCTCAATCTTTTGTCATTGGTCAGAGTGTGTGAGGAGTGACATACTGACATACATACAGACAATTTATTGACCGGCTCTATTATGTGTCAAACTTTGTCTTCATGAGATGGCCTGCAGAATAGACTGCAGATGTCTTCTATACGTTAAAGGATGGACATGTTGATGCTCCAATATACTGGACTGGATAGTACTGTCTTATCAGCTTGGATTCATGGCTCAATTAGGGCCACATATATAATCTCAAGCCTTTGTTGCATTCTACCAGTGGCTGCCTCCTCCCGTGATAAGACTGGCCTGCATGAGGTCATCTGTTGCCTGGGCCGTGTTCCCTGTGTGGCTGGAAGAGACCCTCCTCTCCCGTACCATCACTCACTGTTAGTCCAATCAGAACATGGACATTATGCAAATATTGCACATATGTTATTGTGCACCACCCGGTTGCCAGCTTGTTAAGCAGTAAGAATTATAATCACACAGGTTTATATACTTTTTCATTCTCCCCAAGAAAGAGAGGTATATTCACTGAAATAAATTACTCTGCCTAGAATAGATGATGCACAAACTGTTTCATTTGTTTGTGTGTGTGCGTGCGTGCGTGCGTGCGTGCGTGCGTGCGTGCGTGCGTGCGCACATCCTTGCATTCGTGATATGTAAGAGACTTCTCCCCTGAATTTGAATAATGAGCATATGAATATGGTGAGACGTGCTATAAAAAGCAATTGTCCCTCCTCTCACATCAGTTACAATCACAGTGAAGGTCCTGCACCTTTATTCAATTATCATCACTTTCTCCCCTAATTTACACACACGCGCACACGCACGCACGCATGCACACATGCATGCTCGCTAGCTCGCAAGCACACACACACACACACACACACACACACACACACACACACACACACACACACACACACACACACACACACACACACACACACTCTGAATTATTCATTATGCACATCTTTAAGCAGTGCTGTTCATATGGAGATGGAAAAATAGGAAAATAGGAATTCAAAAGCTTCTCAAGCCTGCTCTGCTTGTTAATTCTCAGCATGCAATAAAGACAATCAGCATGCACTGCTGTGACAAAGGGCAGCAGGTCCCATCATCCATATTCAAATACTGCAGTCCTTCATATTCTGCTGATATATTACGTTGATCAAGTATTAATCACTTAAACCCTCTATGCAGCTATTCTTGGTAAAACAGACCTGAGTTAACTGTACTTGATCAAAAATTGCTGATCTACAAGCTCACAAAGCGTTGTGAGCTTGTAGATCAGTTATTTTTGGTGAGCTTTCTCCACGGCGGTTTGGTTCGTCTGTGAGCAATGGACAGATCATGATGCACTGAAATGTACAATACCCCTGGTGAACAGTTAAATGTACAGTACAATACCCCTGGTGAACAGTTAAATGTACAGTACAATACCCCTGGTGAACAGTTAAATGTACAGTACAATACCCCTGGTGAACAGTTAATTCCAGCAATGGACATTAGCGTGATGCAAGTGACACGTTAGTAGAGTTAGAATTGACTCTAAAATTGTCTCCTTTAGCTCTTGGGCCTCACACACTTGTGCTCTTTCTCCATGATTTCTTGCTCTCTCTCCTCCTTGCAAATGGCATCATTGCACGCAATGATGAAGTAGCAATCAAAGGTATACTTTAGATGGTAAAGCTGGTATTTTCTCTGAACACAACAGCTGTCGCAGCAGGATCCAGGTCTCACATGCCATGCAGCCAGCCAGCCTCAATATGAGAAATATGATGAGGTTTGCAGTGCCTCCAGTATTTTCTCAATTTGCATTTCAATAACTGCACTGCCATATGTAGTTTGGGGAGAGATAATGCTTGTCAAGCACATGGCAATAACAGAGAATGAGAGAGTCTCCACCCCTCCATTCCTCCCCCCCCCCCCCTCTCTCTCTCTCTCTCTCTGTTTCTCTCTCTCTCTGTTTGTCTCTCTCTCTCTCTCTCTCTCTCTCTCTCTCTCTCTCTCTCTCTCTCTCTCTCTCTCTCTCTCTCTCTCTCTCTCCCTTTCCCTCTCTATCTGAATAGAGCCACTTACTGCCAGTGCAGATTCAGCTGTTGGAGACACACTCAGGGTCGGATTATCTTGCTTCTGCTCTGTATGTATGAGCATTCATAATTACAAAGTCGTCAATTAGTCACTAATGCGTCATGGTGGGCTGAGCATTCATTTGAATATGCCATTGAAATGGTGTGTGTGTGTGTGTGTGTGTGTGTGTGTGTGTGTGTGTGTGTGTGTGCGTGTGTGTGTGCGTGTGTGTGTGTGTGTGTGTGTGTGTGTGTGTGTGTGTGTGTGTGTGTGTGTGCGTGTGCGTGTGCGTGTGCGTGCGTGCGTGCGTGCGTGCGTGCGTGCGTGCGTGCGTGCATGCGTGTGTGTTCGTGCGTGTGTGTGTTCGTGCGTGCGTATGTGCATGCGTGAATGTGAGGGCCTGCACATGTCTGTATGTGCATGATTAGATTTGAATTAAGGTTTTATCATAAAAAAAGAGAAATGAGATGGGTAGCCATCCGTTCTCTTAGGTCAGCAGCACTGTACATGTGGGCGAGTGTGTGGCATGCATACATAAAGCTTGGTATGTACAATACCCTGTGTGTATGTTTGCCTGTTTGCCCGTCAGCATGTCGTTACTGCGGGTAGCTTTCTTTCGCCCCTCTCTGTGAGATCATCACTTTCTTGGTCTTTTCTTCTGGGTGCTCTGCTCTGACCCACGTGGCCCCCTCGCTCGCCTCCTCAGTCCCTCCGTCCTCCTCAGTGACGGAGGGGGAGGAAGACACAGGGTCTCCGAAACACAGCAGCGGAGCTTTTAATGAGACGTCTGTGACGTCAGCTTCACATGGCCATCATGCCTAATTGGAAATGATGAGCGCCCGTATATGAGCAAGAGATGAGGGAGGAAGACCAAGAACATTGGAGGAGCCAAGGAGGCGGAGGGGTGGGGGGCGATCGGGTTATTATTGTCTGTCCAAGGTCTTTTGTAGGACAAAGCGTGGCTTAGCAACAGATCCACTCTTCTCTCCCCTCTTCTACCCTCTTCTCGCTCTCCCTCCATCAATCCCCTCCCCCCATGCAGCCCCCAAGTAATGTCATGCAGTCTCACGCTTCCCTGCCGCTGGCCTGGCCGTCCCCTCCTGACTTCCATCAAAACGGCAGGCTGCTGCCTAGGAACAGGACACCGCTCAGATCAATTCACCTTCTGCCCTCCATCTGAACCACTCAGACACTAATCAAAGAGAGGGAGGAGCGTCGTCACACCACTGTGTATTCCATGGTACACAGTAAGGAATCCTGTGTTAATTAAACTCTGAGACTGCATGTGCAAGTTTAACCAAATGGACCCGTGAAGGATTTGCACACTCTCAGAGTTACAAATGGATAAATTGAGGGGCTTTGTCACACGCTGTGTATAGGCTATACTGAACACGATAAAAATCCTGTGATAAAAATCCTGTGATAATTGTTGGCTCGCTATAAGGCGAGCACAGCACACTATACTCACTAGTATTCATTTATTATTATTATTATTATTATTATTATTATTATTATTACTATTATTATTACTATTATTATTATTATTATTATTATTATTATTATTATTATTATTATTATTATTATTATTATTATTATTAATGTAGTTGTGTTCAACGTAGATTCAGGAGTAGATACCACCCACTGCTCAACCTAATCACTCCCCTCCCATATCTCCTCGTCAAGTCCACCTGCGTCTCCACGGCCGCACAGCCAATCACGTAACATTACCCACAGCATAAATACACACCTCATATCATTACTTACCTGTTTGATACCGCCTCGCGCTGTCAAAATTCCAAACCATTTGATACGCTTCACGCTGTCAAACCGCCAGGTAAAGCCTCTTTGCATTTCCTCATTTACGTTCCACTCATTCTCGTTCGGTCGATGCACATCATTTGTCACATTCCCAGCACTGTTGCTAAACACAGCTAAAGTTAAGACTAGTCCAGCAGTGCAAGTGAGTTCATAACGGGTAGTTTATAAAGTCCATTCCGCTCGCTCCCTCCGTCGCCGCCAAGGCCGACGGGCTCGAGTTAGATGTCCGACGCAGCAGCCATCTACATCGAGCGAAACCAGACTTTAACAGCCTCTACGGCAAAATGCATTACCCACCCAGCTAACATGTCCACGTGGGGCCCATGTGGGGTGCATGCGTACTTTACGGGTTCCAAGTGGGCACCAGCTGACAGTCCACCTGGGGCCCATGTGGGGTGCATGCATACTTTATGGGTACCAAGTGGGCACCAGCTAACACGTCCGCCCGGGGCCCATGTGGGGTGCATGTATACTTTATGGGTACCAAGCGGGCACGGGCCAGAACTGGGCAATTATAACACAGTTAACTGGCCGTTTGCTGGGTATCACCGGACATCATCGGTCACCTACAGGGCTAGCTCCCGTCAGCCTGACGGCCCAGCTAAGCCGACCCGTTCGAGGCCTACCTGGCTCACCTCCGCTCCCAGCGCCCAGCCACCGTCGGGGCCACGCCCACCCGGGCTCCTCGCACCGGCTCCACCTCCAGTCCCCTGGTGGCTCCTCCCCACCCCCCCCCCCCTCCCTCCCTCCTCTCCCTTCCCCCTCCTCCCGGCGCCGAGTGCCCCCTTCCCCCCACTCCCCGGATCGGCACACACTGCCGCATCCACACTCGGAGCAGCGCATCGCGCCCTCCGCCCCTTCCCCCTCCCACCCTCCTCCCCCTCTCCCTGGCGCCCGCGCCCCCCATCCAGTCTTCCCTCCCCAACCGCACGGACAGCACCGAGTGCGTCCCTCCCTCCCCCCCTCCCACCCTCCTCTCCCTTCCCCCTCCTCCCGGCGCCGAGCGCCCCCTTCCCCGCGCTCCCCGGATCGGCACTCAGTGTCGCATCCACACTTGGAGTAGCGCTTTGCGCTCTCCACCCCTTCCCCCTCCCACCCTCCTCCCCCCCTCCCCCTCTCCCCGGCGCCAAGCGCCCCCCACCCCGTCTTCCCCCCCCAACCGCACGGACAGCACCGAGTGCGTCCCTCCCCCCCACCCCTCCCACCCTCCTCTCCCTTCCCCCTCCTCCCGGCGCCGAGCGCCCCCTTCCCCGCGCTCCCCGGATCGGCACTCAGTGTCGCATCCACACTTGGAGTAGCGCTTTGCGCTCTCCACCCCTTCCCCCTCCCACCCTCCTCCCCCCTCCCCCTCTCCCCGGCGCCAAGCGCCCCCCACCCCGTCTTCCCCCCCCAACCGCACGGACAGCACCGAGTGCTTCCCACCCCCAATCGGCACCACGTGCACCCCCATTCGTCCCCATCCCAGGCCCACGGCCATCCCCAGGCTCACGAGCAGCCTCCCCCCCCCAATCGGCACCACGTGCACCCCCATTCGTCCCCATCCCAGGCCCACGGCCATCCCCAGGCTCACGAGCAGCCTCCCCCCCCCCCAATCGGCACCACGTGCACCCCCATTCGTCCCCAACCCAGGCCCACGGCCATCCCCAGGCTCACGAGCAGCCTCCCCCCCCCAACCGGCACCACGCGCACCCCCAATCGTCCCCATCCCAGGCCCACGGCCATCCCCAGGCTCACGAGCAGCCTCCCCCCCCCAATCGCCACCACGTGCACCCCCATTCGTCCCCATCCCAGGCCCACGGCCATCCCCAGGCTCACGAGCAGCCTCCCCCCCCCCCCCAATCGGCACCACGTGCACCCCCATTCGTCCCCATCCCAGGCCCACGGCCATCCCCAGGCTCACGAGCAGCCTCCCCCCCCCCAATCGGCACCACGTGCACCCCCATTCGTCCCCAACCCAGGCCCACGGCCATCCCCAGGCTCACGAGCAGCCTCCCCCCTCCAACCGGCACCACGTGCACCCCCAATCGTCCCCATCCCAGGCCCACGGCCATCCCCAGGCTCACGAGCAGCCTCCCCCCCCCAATCGGCACCACGTGCACCCCCATTCGCCCCCAACCCAGGCCCACGGCCATCCCCAGGCTCACGAGCAGCCTCCCCCCCCAATCGGCACCACGTGCACCCCCATTCGCCCCCAACCCAGGCCCACGGCCATCCCCAGGCTCACCAGCAGCCCCCCCCGATCGGCACCACGTGCCTCCCTCATCAGACCGTAGGTGCCCCCGGTCCCCCCAATCCAGGCTCACGAGCAGCCTCCCCCCCCCCCCCCCCCGATCGGCACCACGTGCCTCCCTCATCAGACCGTAGGCGCAGCGCGCCTCCGGTCTCCCCAACCCAGGCTCACGCGCAGCCTCCCCCCCCCGAACGGCACCACGTGCCTCCCCCATCAGACCGTAGGCGCAGCGGGCCTCCGGCCTCCCCAACCCAGGCCCACCAGCAGCCCCCCCCCCCCCCCCCCGATCGGCACCACGTGCCTCCCTCATCAGACTGTAGGCGCAGCGCGCCCCCGCTCCCCCCAACCCAGGCTCACGAGCAGCCTCCCCCCCCCCCACCCCCGATCGGCACCACGTGCCTCCATCATCAGACCGTAGGCGCAGCGCTCCTCCGGTCTCCCCAGGCTCAAGGGCAGCCCCCCCCCGATCGGCACCACGTGACTCCCTCATCAGACCGTAGGCGCAGCGCGCCCGCCCTTCCCCCAACCCAGGCTCACGAGCAGCCTCCCCCCCCCCCCGATCGGCACCACGTGCCTCCCCCATCAGACCGTAGGCGCAGCGCACAGCACAGCCTTCGCACCAGGTTCAGTGTGTCAAGCAGTCTCCGCACCAGGTTCAGCGCATCGTGCAGCCTCCGCACCAGGGTCAGCGCAGCACGCCTCCGGTCTCCCCAACTCAGGCTCACGTGCAGCCCCCCCCCCCCCCCCCGAACGGCACCACGCCTCCCTCATCAGACTGTAGGCGCAGCACACCGCACAGCCTTCGCACCAGGTTCAGTGCCTCAAGCAGCCTCCGCACCAGGTCCAGCACAGCGCGCCTCCGGTCTCCCCAACTCAGGCTCACGTGCAGCCCCCCCCCCCCCCCCCCCCCGAACGGCACCACGCCTCCCTCATCAGACCGTAGGCGCAGCACACCGCACAGCCTTCGCACCAGGTTCAGTGCCTCAAGCAGTCTCCGCACCAGGTTCAGCGCATCGTGCAGCCTCCGCACCAGGTGAAGCGCATCGCGCAGCTCCGCCCCAGGTTCAGCACGCAGCGCAACCTCTGCCACCGTCCCAGCGCATCGCGCAGCCTCCGCCCAGGTTCAGTGCATCACGCAGCCTCCGTCCAGGTTCAGTGCATTGCAGTTCAGGGCATCGCGCAGCCTCTGCCCCAGGTTCAGCGTGCCGCGCAACCTCCGCACCAGGTTCAGCGCATCGCGCAGCCTCCGCACCAGGTTCAGCGCATCGCGCAAACCTCGCACCAGGTTCAGCACTTCGCTCTACACGTAGCCAGCTCTACATGTAGCCTCCTTCGCCTCAGCCCAACGCGCCCTCTCCATCTCCCACCCTCCTTACCCTCCACCTCTTCCCGGCACACTAAGCGCATCCTCCAACCGACCAGCACAGTGCGCCCATGCGGCAAGCCGCCCACGCTGCGTCGTGCTGCACCCTTCCCCGGCGCAGCACAACGTGCAGCCTCCAGTCGACCAGTGCATCACCCCCCCACCCCCCCCCCCCCCCTCCCCCGGTCCAGCTCCATGGGCATCCTCCAGTCGACCAGCGCAACGCGCCCCAAGGTTTCCTCCAAGCAGACCACACCATTCCTCAAGCAGCCTTCGTTCCACGATCACTCCGACCCATCACCATCGGGCGTCCCTCAAACAGCCCACACCACATGCTCTCGGGAACCCATCACCCCCACATTTTCCTTCAGGCATGCTGAAAGCCATCACACACACTTCACAAGCACGCCGGCCACTCCCAGATACCCCCCCCACCTCCCGATCGCCCCGGCAGGCGTTTCAACGCAACCCCCCCACCTAACAAACACGCCGACGGGCGTGGCAACGCACCCCGCCCACTCCCAACCTCCCCCTCCTACCCCCACTCAGGCAGGCGCTCCGCGTCTCACCCAGGTTAATACAACCCGCCGCCTCCTCCCACCTTTCCTACGAGCATGCCGGCAGGCGCGTCAACGCACCTCGCCCGTCCATCAACCGCATCACGTGCGGTCCACCCAACAGCCTCTGCCACGTTCTTTCGGGGCCAAGAATGGTTGCACGAAGCATCCTAATTCACTAGGCCAACACAGTCAGTCAACACCCTCGACAAAGGCAGATTCCAAAGCTTCTCCCCCGACGTCTCCACCATCGCCCCATTCCTCTCCCACTGCCATTCACGCCTCCATCTCCGCCCCCCTAACCCGCACGTCCATCTCGGCGGCACCTACTTCTTCCGCCCGCCGGACGGATCTCCAAGCCTCCACCTCTCACCCTCTCATCTCCTTGCCGCCTCGCAGCCTACAGCGCCACAACGCGCTGGTTCCGCCACGTCGCCTTCCCCTGACGTCAGACCTGCTCCGTCTCCGCCTACAACTCTCCCCCGCCGGTTACCTCACCCTGATCTCCCCCACGCAGGAGCGCACGTCCCTGCTCGCCTTCTTCGGCTTCCCACGGCGTTCCGAGGGTTCCACGTCCTCTTCGTCCCGGTACGACCCCTCACTCCACCCGAGCCTGTCCGACATCACCTTCCATTCCTCCGAAACCCTCACCTTCACGCTCAAACGGAGCAAGACGGACCAGCTAGGGCGTTCTTCCTCCATCCACCTATTCAAGACAAACTCACCACTCAGTCCTTACGAACCCCTCCTCCGCTACGTCACCACGAGACGATCCTGCCATGCCAACCCTCAAGACCCCCTATTCATCACCGAGTCCGGCTCCGTCGCCACCCCGGTTCTGGTTCCACCATCACCTCCGACAGGTTCTCTCCCTCTCCGGTCTCCCCCCTCACCTCTACTCCGGCCACTCCTTCCGCATCGGCGCCGCCTCCTCCGCTTCCAGTCGAGGCCTCTCCGACCACCAACATCCGCGTCGTGGGAAGATGGTCCTCCCAGGCATACCACACCTACATCCGGTCCAACCTCCACGACGTACGCAACGCCCATCTCCAGCTAGGCAGACCGTAACGGCCACACTCCGCCTAGCCCGTCCGCCCAGGAAGGGGGTCCCCTCCTCCGCGGTCCTTCCCGAGGTTTCTCCCTCACTCCCCTCGAGGGAGTTTTTCCTCGCCCGACCGAGGGTCCAAGGACGGGAGGCTCCACGCACCGGTCGCTAGAGACCTTCTCCATCCTCCGGCCCCCCCACGGTTCGTATCAGACTTTTTGGGGGCAGCGTCCGAGCAGAGGCGACCGACCGCTCCCGGGTGAGCAGGTCGGTCGTCAAGCTCTCGAGACTACGTCCCCATCCTCAGTCTCGCCCTCCCCGGGCTCCTCATCATTACACCCACATCTCATTTGTGCAAATAAATACTACTAATCTTGAACAGTGGTGTGGTTTCTTACTAGTGAAATGTAGTTGTGTTCAACGTAGATTCAGGAGTAGATACCACCCACTGCTCAACCTAATCACTCCCCTCCCATATCTCCTCGTCAAGTCCACCTGCGTCTCCACGGCCGCACAGCCAATCACGTAACATTACCCACAGCATAAATACACACCTCATATCATTACTTACCTGTTTGATACCGCCTCGCGCTGTCAAAATTCCCCCCCCTCCTCCCCAACTAACCCCCTCCATCCTCAGCATTGCCCCGCTAACACTTCTCTCTCTTTCCTTCTCCCAGGAGCCCCCGGGGGGGCAGCGTCCGAGCAGAGGCGACCGACCGCTCCCGGGTGAGCAGGTCGGTCGTCAAGCTCTCGAGACTACGTCCCCATCCTCAGTCTCGCCCTCCCCGGGCTCCTCATCATTACACCCACATCTCATTTGTGCAAATAAATACTACTAATCTTGAACAGTGGTGTGGTTTCTTACTAGTGAATTATTATTATTATTCATTTGACCTGGTACTAATTCCTAAACTAATCCTGGGTGCTACCTTCAATGCATGAGGAGTGAGCAGGACTCTTATTATCACCTGACAGGGGGGAGTTTCCCCAGTAGGACGTAGCACGTGGACGGAACACATTATTCCAACCAGTTCCTTTCCCTCCATCAGGCTCTTGGTTGAGTTTCCAGGAGTCCCCATCAAAATGATTTGAACCACTCTAACCATGCTATTTGAAAACAGCCGATAAACACGTTCACAACGCGACACGTTGTGAGTTTGTAGATCTACTATTTTAAGATCTGAACAGTTTTGAAACATTTTAAGAACAGAAATATTTTATGGGGTTATGTGGCACAAAATATTTCCAAATGGTTGATGGATAATTTCGGTACATCGTTGTTTGTGAATGATGCCATGTCCATTATATCATATCTTTCATGTCACTTTGACTTGAGCGCTTGTCCCGTGCACTTTCTGCCCAGTTAGATTTCTCCTGTGTTCTTACGGAGCTATGTGTGTGGGTGGCTGGCTGGGTGGCTGGTGGGTGCCTGGGTGCGTCTGAGCATGAAAACAGAATGGTTGTTTTTCACCACCTGTGCACAACCTAACACACACACAAACACACACGCACATTATAACTATATATATGATGATCTCGGGTGTGCCAGTACAGTACAGTGACAGGTACAGTACAGTACAGTAGACTCTACTGAGTAGAGGGTACAGTAGAAGGACTCCCACACGGTAACTCTGTCATTTCTCTACCGTTTCGGACCTCGCCGGAACCGGGTGCGTTCCTGTGGGTCTGGAACTTAATGGTTTAGGGCTTTGAACGCCTAAACGGTCTGAGTATAATACTCTAATTACTTGGGAGAACTCTTCTGCATTCTTGTGCCTGGTCCTTTGAAGGTTAATAATAATATTCATAATTATATAATTTACATATCAATAATGTCATCTGTAATTTTTGGGGGATAAAGTTTGAGAACCACTGGGCTATCTATGGTACTGAACGAACACATGCAGTAAAAACAGTATTTCAACTCTGAGATGTACACATAACCAAATGGACCTCTGAGGGTCCAATTCACACGGATACATTTCCACTGAGGCT
>NC_136808.1:16520292-16697792 GCF_951216825.1 Electrona antarctica | reverse complement strand
TCTTAGAACAGAGAGGATGACCTGGTTTTATACACTTTTCATCTATCTCTTCTGCAAGAGAAAGAACCGTGTGTGTGTGTGTGTGTGTGTGTGTGTGTGTGTGTGTGTGTGTGCGTGTGTGCGAGAGAGAGTTGCGGGGGGGGGGGGGGGGGGGGGGGGGGTGTTGGGGGGGTGTTGAATAGAGAGAAAAGATGAACTACAGAGTGTTGGTAATATTACAGATTGAAGCCCTTGGCCTTTGCTGCCCTCCGCTAGCATCTGGATAATGGACTAGGTTGAGACTGGAGTGGCCCCTTCTCTCTGCAGATGATGATGGAGAATGTCCCTGGTCTGGCCTGTCGGGTCCAAGCCAGCATTGATCCCTGCCAGCAAGGCACTGGAGCTGGACACAGCAGGAGTCTATTATCCAAGAGATTACTTTCAAAGCTCTTCATTTTGCCGCTGTGCCTTCGTGTGGGTGCAGGCACCGAGGTCGGGGTCACTGAGTTTGTGTTGGTTTGTGTTGCACCCCTGACTTTCTGACCTGAACTGGTGTCGTTGTTGGGCAGAAAATCTCTATATTTCCACATTTTGTTTAGTTTTTTTGTAAATTAATGTCATTGTTTGTCGTAAGACATTGTGGCTACAATAGCCAATCTGTGAGCTTGTTGTGATTGGCTCCTTTAACTACATTCACAACATTTTAAAAATGAAAGTCTGTCGGTGAAAATGTTTTGTGCCAGGGATCCCCAGAAGAGAAGATTTGTGTAAAGAAAAAGCAATATTATTCACAGTTTTTCCAAACACAAGCTCAGTACAAGCTTGTGCGTGGCACAAAGTGACTATTTTCTATTCTAGAATAGCCAACGTATAAAATCTGGATGAAGTGGTTATAATGATTGTAATGCTGTAGTGTATTAACATATTTTGCAGAATTGACACGAGTTCTTGACACTTCAATGTTTGTGTTAACACACTTTTGTCTTCAATGTTTGTGTTTACACAAACCCTCAAAACTGGACATAGGAGGGGCTATAGCGCCCCTCAAAAATAATAGGATGTACTAAAATATTGATCCCATATTCCCTTTATCATTGACTATTCTAGAAGCTGAATTGAAGGGCTTCTTACAGGGGGTGAAATTATCTCAGCAGACAAACATTATACAGTATATGATACAGACACAGGAAGAGGAGAGGTCCATTATACCTTTGACCATGAACCAATGTACTTTGTTGTGAGCCACCTGCTACCTTCCTACACATCTCATACAGGTTTACCCAGACCTGTTCTAGTCCATCTAACCCCCCCTCCACCTTTGCCCTTCCACAGCCCTGCAGGTCCCCCCGCTCGGCCGCTCCTCTATCATCATTGACACACAGGTTGCACACTCCACCACCCAGTCCGTAACAAGCCCTGAGTAGCACATGGGACCACCCGTAGTCTCTCAACCATCTCTGTTGTGCTTCCCACCCCATCACCTTTCTCGGCCACGCATCACTATCGAATGGAGTGTTCTTTCTCGGGTAATGGGTTGTCGGGTAATGGTAATGTCGGGCAGAAACCTTGTATCTCCATGTTTCAACTTTCAATGTACTTAAAAAAGTAGCAGAAGTAACTGCTTACAAGCTCACAACGCTTCGCAATGTCACACATAGAGAGCTTGTGGATTTGCTATTTTTGCCTTTTTGGGGGGCTTTTTGTCTTTATAGGACAGTAGCCCCTCCTGGAGAAGACTGACAGGAAATGGGGGGAGAGAGATGGGGAGTGACACGCAGCAACGGCCGTCAGGATCGGGATTTGAACCTGTGACAGTGACACACTGGCGGGCGGTACTCGGCCCAGGCTTAATTTTTGCAATTTTGTACACTTTAAAGTTAAGTGGTTAAGTACGGAGCCCCTGAGTGGCCACGGAATAAAATGTATTTTATCTCAAGATAAAATAGATTTTCTTCCGTGGCCACTCAGGGGCTCTGTAGTTAAGTGTGTCTGTGGGTGTAATAAATATTGAACCAATGGAAAGTATTAACAAGAGCCTGTGACTAAATAACTCCAATAGATCCACTGAAACATACCGGTAGGGTAGACCCTTTACATTTTCTAAAAAGTAACAGTTTTGGACATACACAGGTTTCCCCCTGACAGCGATAATATAACCTACTTATTATTTTGCCCTCAGAACAGCTTCATCCGTTTCCTTTCCCTGCCTCATCTCCTGGTTCTGTTTGCTCATTCCTTCTCTCAGCAACAATGACAGAGGTACTGACTGAGGCAGGGTTTATCCATGCTCATTCCTATCATATGGATGTCTTTCATGTCAAATTATTCATATCTGTAAATCTACCTGCAAAAGCATTTGCCATCAGATGTTTTGTTTTTGTTGTTTATTTTCTTTTACTTGGATACTTTCGCTCCACTACATTTCAAAGGCAAATACTTTTGTCTCATTACATTTCTGGGAAGCACTATGAATATAACCACTTAAGACATATTTTAAATAGTGGAATATCTACAAGTTCACATCACACTGGGATGCAAAGCTTTAGATCTGCTATTTTCACTATCATTGATGTTGACATTTCAAAAATGTTTTAATGTCAACATGTTTGCACTTTGTAGCCTATAGCCTACTACTTTTTAATGATGTACTCCAGTACTTAACCCAAGTACAAATCTGACAGAGCAACTAGCTTTCACTTGTAGTTGAGTCATATTTCACCAAGAGTATATCTATCTATGCTGAGTATGTTACTTTGTCCACCACTGTGACAAGTTACGTTTTCTGTGTTCTGTGCACGCATGGTCATTGGCTGTGATGAGAGCAGCTTGAAGATACATAACCAATACCATGTCAGGCTGAAGGAGAAGAGCAGAGAAGAAAAATCAAGTCTGCAGAATAAGCTTTAATTAGGTAATTAGGCAAAGTGGGGATGGGGCATTTAGAGTCCCAATTGGGAGCAGAATTGCCCATTATCCAGTGATTGTCTCCAGCACGACTATTACTTATGTTATGTAGAGGCTCTGTTCTCCAATAGTATCTCAAAGCATGGAGTGTGACCATGCTAATTACACCCATTATTCAGAGCTAGGTGGCAACCACACACCTGGAGAAACACACGCACGCACGCGCGCACGCACGCACGCATGCACGCACACACGCACGCACGCACGCACACACACAAACATGGAAAAAATCGAATCGAATCGGGTGTTATTCTCAATATTGTTACATTCCAGTGTTGTGAAAGACTGATTATTCAAGTCATTTCAGAGAGTGATTGATACAAGATAGCATAGCCTACTGTGTAAAACAATTTCACTCACTCTGTTTAAGACTGAGACATTTCTTCTATACTGAAACATTTCCATGCATAGCTTATGTCAGTCTTGACCTTTAAAAGTGGACCATTCTGACCTTTAAAAGCCAATGTGGTTTAATGTGAATCTGTTCTTACCAGCAGAAACAATTGGCTGTCGATGTAGCAGTGTTTCAATTCAGTGTATGCTTTCTTTCTTTCATTCTTTCTTACTTTTTTTTCTTCTTTTTTTTAACAGTATCTAAATAACTTGCCTTCTACTCCCAGCACTCATGAAGTTCAGTTAGGTTAATGGCGTGAACAGCTATTGAAGACATCCACTCATGGTTGACAGTGACACCTACCGGTAAATCATGGAAACAACAACTGACTGTCCTTGCGGCCCAGAAGTAGCATGCAGGCAGCTACTCTCTCTCTCTAGCTATTCTCTCTCTCTCTCCCTCCCCCCCCCCATCTCTCTCTCTTTCTCCTTCCCTCTCTCTCTCTATCCCTCTCTCTCGCCCCTATCTCTCTGTCTGTCTCTCTCTCTCTCTCTCTCCCCCCCCATCTCTCCCTCTCTTTCTCCTCCCCTCTCTCTCTCTCTCTCTCTCTCTCACCCCCACCCTGTTTCGAAGTACAAAGAGTCAAACAAACAACTCGGATTGTAACATTTCTTCATTGAGTAGAGTTGTCAACCTACCACAGAAGTCTCCATCCTACCACCAAACTTTCTTCTGCAGGTGTTAGCTTAGCTAATTAGCTGCTTAGCATTTTATGTGTAATTAATTTCACTTTGATGAGTCCTGTGGTATTATAAGTGCTGGGAGCTGATGTTAGGTGTGTTGACAGAGAAAAAGATCAAATGGTGGAAGATGAAGAAAGAACAATGCCGTGTGGAGTTCAGGGAGGAGATAAGAAAGGCAGCCACAGTCATGAAGGAAGTAAGCAGGAGTAAAAGGAGATGATGGGTAAGGCGAAGAGAGAGGTGATGAGAGGTGGTGTGGGCTAAGAATAGATAAAGTATATGAGATGTAGGCCTACTGTACAGTAAGTGTATAATGAGAGGTAAGGCAAAGAGAGATGGTGAGGGAGGGAGAAAAGGATTTGTACCAATTGGCTAGACAGTCAGTAGTGTAACAGGTTAAGGTGAGTATAGAGATGGAAATAGAACATTTCCATCTCTATACTCACCTTAACCTGTTACACTACTGGCTTCAAGCGAAGCCAGTGTATTGAGAATATGAAACATAATGTGTCAGGAGTTATTTGTGATAGAAGGGTACCAGTGAGAGGGAAGATGTATAAGATGGTAGTGAGACCAGACGGTGGCACTGATGAAAAGGAGGCACAGCTGGAGGTGGCAGAATTGGAAGGATGCTATGGTTCTCACTAAGGAAGGACATAATCAGAAATGACTAAATTAGAGGATCAACTCAGGTTAGAAGGCTTGGGGAATATGCAAGAGAGGTGAGGTTGAGATGGTTTGGACATGTGAAAAGGAGGGATGAAGGGTACATTGGGAGAAAGATGCTGAAGATGTAGCTGCCAGGTAAGAGAAATGCCAAAGAGGCGGTTTAAGGATGCTGTGAGAGATGACATGAAGGTGGCAGGTCACAGAGGAAGATGCAGAAAACAGAACCAAATGGGGTCCATGTGTGGTCCAGTCCCATGGAATGTTAAAATGCATGTATGTGCTAATGAAAAGTATTTAAAATATTGTTTGATCCTCATATTATTAACCTTAATACATTGTTTTTTCGTTAGCACTATGTATTTCATACTCCATAGGGCATCATCAACATCATCAACTTGTGACGGGAGTGCACGGTCCCTATTGAGTGACTTTTCCGTCACGCTTTTTCATCACGTTGCTCTTTCTTCCTGTTATTGCTTTGAGCAAAGGTAAGCTGCTATTGAAAACTCTGCTCCTTTTCAGTGATATAAAGTATGATAATGCTATATTAACTGTTATCTGTACACACTGTTTGACTCATGATTGTACAGGAGTTGATTTGAGTCAATTTGGGGATTTTGCAATGACTGTGGCAAAGCAATATTAACATGCATAGGGGGAACTATACTAAGGTCCCTTGACCAGTTTTTGTGATTTTTGATGTTTTCACATTTTTCAATTCTGAACAAAAAAAGCAAAAAAATAGCAAATTTCTGGACTCAAACAGAATTATACTAAGGCACCACCATTTTTGTGATTTTTCGCTGAGATGGCACCTTTGTGGTATCTTAAAAAAACACAACCTTTTTACGTTTGAAAATTCTGTGGTTTTTTCTACTATCAAATTGTTTTTTAAATGTTTACATGGTGATGTTTCACCTTTTTTCTCTGGATTGGTAGATTGACTTCCGAGCAATCTGATAGCAACCACACAAGCCTCAGTAATTGTTATGTCGATATCAAATAAATAATCATAAACATAATGCCAGACAATATTGTTGGCTGGTATGGAGCGTCACAGAAAAAGCGAAACCAAGAGTCACTTGTCCAACGGACAAGTAACATTTTAATGCACTTATCCGGGAAGATTTAATACTTAATGTCAAGCCCTAGTATGTAGAATTTCATGGTTTTCAAAAAATGATTAAAATCATGAAAAAATGACATACTATTGTAAAAAAAATCACACCCGTGTGAACTGAGTGGTGTAAGGTCTTATATAGCCTGTCTGACGTAATGAAATTATGTCTGACGTAATGAAATCACACCCGGGTGAACAGGGTGAACATAGCAACCATGCTCATTTTTTCTGCACTAACAAAGCCAGTTGTGTCTGACGTAATGAAATCACACCCGGGTGAACAGGGTGAACATAGCAACCATGCTCATTTTTTCTGCACTAACAAAGCCAGTTGTAGGAGTGGTTTACACCACTCAAAAAATGACATAGGCTACTACAATAGTATGTAGTTTTTCGCGTTTTCAAAAAATCATGAAAATCATGATTTTCATCGTTCATCAACATAGTAGGCTATGTCATTTTTCTTTTTTTTTTATTTATTATGTAAATCATGAAAAATAACATACTATAGTAGGCCTATAGTATTTGAAACTATTGTCCAGCCAAAGAGACAACTCAGGACTATTATTATTAATAATGTCTGTGTAATATTTCTACTGCACGCTGCTAGGCAGTGATAATCTCATATCCACTGTCCTCCTGTCAGTGCTAGTTTGCGTATTGATGTCACGTGACGTCAATAAATACTAGCCAAATGTCCAAATGTAGTTCTACATGACATCATATTTGGACATCATATCGATGATGCAAGATTATCTGGCGGTACAGTAGAGTATTTCGCCACAAAATGTCCAATGTATGTGTGTGATGATGTCAAACGTTTGTACCCCCATGCAACATAAATATCCTGGGGGATAAAATGCAGTACATACTCCTGAGCGACTCAGATCAATAGGGATCAACTGTAATTTTTTCCATTAACATCATCTGGAGTCAGGCTCTCCTTCAAGCGGTTTTCCTAGATTTCCTGTCTAGGACCTTTACCCTGTATTGGATTCATAATAAATCTTATTACTGTGTGTTGAACAAACAATTCTGCAATAGTATTTACGATTGAGTGAGTGAAGTTACAGTAGGATGTTACGGCAGGTACAATACTTAATACAGTGTGTAATACCGTTTACACAGAACACTGGAGATTGACTGACAAGGAAGAGAACGACAAGGAAAAACGTGAGAAGAGATTGAGTGAGAGATTGACTGACAAGGAAGAGAACGACAAGAAAAAACGTGAGAAGAGATTGAGTGATGAACTTGAATGTGGCTAAAATGCTAATGCTAGCAGGCAGTACTATCCCGGCTTTCATCACTTCCTTCCTGTTCCGACCTGCTGTCCTCATCAAGGTCAACTGGTATTGGAGGTATAGGTTAGGTCTGAAGGTAGACTATACTGACTGTGAGGAGTACCGGTTCTGTTATTCCCACCGTGGAACACCAGGGGGTGCCACACCGTCCCTCCTAATGCTGCATGGCTTCTCAGCAAACAAAGACATGTGGCTCTCTGTGGTCAAGTACCTACCCAAGAATCGGCATATTGTCTGCGTGGACATGCCTGGACATGAAGGGACCAGCAGGACAAATGCAGACAATTACAGCATAGAGGGACAAGTCAAACGTATACATCAGTTTGTAGAGAGTATCCATCTAAACAGAAGTCCATTCCACCTCATCGGTATGTCCATGGGCGGTAACGTAGCAGGGGTGTACGCCGCCCGCTACCCCTCTCTCCTGTCTGGACTCACCCTCATCTGTCCTGCAGGGTTGGTGTGCCCCACAGAGAGCATGTTTGTGAAGAGACTGAAAGAGTTAGAAAGCACTCAGAATGTGGAGGATATTCCTCTGATCCCATCCACACCAAAACAGATGGGTGACATGGTGAAACTGGTCTGTTATGCAGACTTCAAAATACCTTCAAAGATTCTACAGGCACTTGTTAACGTAAGGATCCCCAACAATGACTTCTACAGGGAAGTGTTTCTGGAGATTGTGGGAGAAAAGTCTCGTCGTTCTCTCCAGGACAACCTGCATCTCATCACAGCACCCCTCCAGGTGATTTGGGGGAAACACGACCAGGTGGTTGATGTTTCCGGGGCGTCTGTGTTGCAGGAGGCTCACCCTGGCTGCCAGGTGACACTGTTGGACAAGTGCGGTCACTCTGTCATCCTGGAGAGACCCAGGAATACTGCTCACCTCATCATGGACTTCCTGTCTGCCCAGGACATCAACAAACAAGCATTTAGTCAGGACACAAGAGGATTGACAGATGTAATTGCATGAGGTTTATTCGGGGGGAAAGGACATTTAAGACCTATTCCGCTTGCACTGAAAGACGTGAATCCACTGGCAATTGTTCAATGTCGTCTTTATTGGTTGTATTTTGTTCTGTTAATTTCCCCACTCTTGATCTTGTATAATTTTCTAACTTCAGATGGAGTGGTAATGAAAGAGTCCAATTCCCGTTTCTTCTATGAACAAAAAATGACACTTGTGTGAAGTAAGGGGCACCTTGTCTCAGCCCTTTGCTGCCACATGACGTCATGGGGGCATGAATGAGACAAACATAAAAAGTCCAATGGACTTGGCTGCTACATGACGTCCATGATGTCATGTCTATAAGATTTGCTGAAAATGAAGCACGCTCACGCACACACACACACACACACACACACACACACACACACACGTCGCACAGGCGTGAGGCCCTGTGCGACGGCACCGTCCACACCACCTAAAAAGCGTCCCTTTAGCCAGAGTAATCTAATCTAATCTAATCTAAAATAAACTAACTAACTAAAATCTAGTAAGAGAGTGAGGAGTCTGGCGACACGCTTTGATCTCGCAGCAAAGCGGGGTGCTATGGGCTATAGTTCCAAACATTGGAACTATCCCATTTACACCTGGGAAAAACTGAATCCATTCTCTTTGGACCAAATAGTAATCTCAACAAGGCAGATGGCTTCTTGGTTAGAGTGGGTGACAATATTATTATCATACGAAAAGATGAAATTACCTATCTAGGTTCCATCCTGGAGGCAAATCTTTCTGGTGATAAAATGGCCACCAACGTAATCAAAAAAGTCAACCAAAGAACAAGATTCCTATACAGGATCTCCTCACTGGTCAACAAAAACCTTGAAGACCCTAACAGGAGCCCTCGTACAAGGTTTCTTCGACTATGCATGCACCTCTTGGTACCACAGCACCCCAAAGGCCCTCAAAGCAAGGCTCCAGACTTCCCAAAACAAACTGGTTAGGCTACTACTTGGCCTCACTCCCCGAACCCACCTCACCCCTGCCCACTTTGACAGGCTGGAATGGCTTAGGGTTGACAACAGAGTACAGCATCTTGCAATGGGCCGTCTGGTCCACAAGATTCGATACACCACCAAGATACCCATGTACCTGTCTAAATACTTCCTTAATGTCAACGAAGTCCACACCCACAACACCAGAGGGAGTTCAACAAACCATGTGCAACCCAGATTCGGCACAAATAAGGGACTCTAAATTAATTTCGCTCCTATGCCACCAAAATGTGGAACGCCCTACCAACAGTCATTAAGACATGCGAATCCCTTGACTCCTTCAAAACCGCTCTCGAAACTGGTCCCGTAAAATCTGAATGTATTTTTTCCCGTCATTTACCGTGATTTCCTGTTTTTGGCTATATAGAAGTGTATATTTGTACGTCTCTAAATGTTATGATGAATTGAAAAAGGTGGACCCTCTGAATAGAGACGGCACCGGATTTCTCCTCTCATCCACTTGCATTAAGTTGCTCAAAAGCGCATGAGGCGATTTCACTCCTCCTTCCGGTTAGGAACAGAGTGCATTCTGGGAAGAATTGGGCCAAATCGTGAACGCGCTGTGCCATTGACTATCATTGCACGCGTTCACGTATGAAACAGCGTTCACGTGTCATCATGAACGTGCACAATGATAGTCAACGGACCAGAATTGGCCCAGCGCTGCAATACCAAATTCGGACACTATGTCCATTTCTCCTCAGGGTTTCCTCCGGGTGCCGTCTCTATTCATATATACTCTAAGGGTGGAAGTCCATGCAGAAGGTACGCTGCAATCGCTGAAATCACAGCGCGTCTTTTCCGGGACTTATCATTCCTATCCAAGGGATCTTTGCATCTTGATTGGCCTACTGAACGTCCCCTTCCGTTACGCATGCGGAAGCTTGAGCGGCTTCCGCTATGCTTCGCAAGGAATCTCAGGAATACTCAAACAGATTTTATACAAACATCACGCAAATCCATACACATTATCTCTATGGTCATGTGATCAAGATGGAGGTTTCACATTCCATCCTGATTACCAATCAGGATGTGATTAACAATCAGGATATGATTACTAATCAGGATTGGGTGAGTTTGGCTTGAACCCAGCGTCTGATTGCCGTGAAACCCTTGATGCGCATTCCCACAATACTAGGCCAAGGAAGAAATATCACCCACCTCAAAGGCCTCATTCACACGTACCAAACACCAATCAAGCAATGTTTGGTCGTTTTTTTGGGCCACCACAATGCTTTTCCAATGGGAGTCACATGGTTTGATCAAACATTTGTGTTTGATTGCTGATGGTGTTCTGCCCCTCCCCCTCATCAAACAAAAATGTTTGGTCAAACCATGTGACTCCCATTGGAAAAGCATTGTGGTGGCCCAAAAAAACGACCAAACATTTGCTTGATTGGTGTTTGGTACGTGTGAATGAGGCCATAAAAATGGTAAATGGTGCATTTATATAGCGCCTTTATCCAAGGCGCTTTACATAGATTGCGCATTACATTCACCCATTCACACACACATTCATACACCGATTGCAGCGGAAGCCATGCAAGGTACCAACCAGCACATTGGGAGCAATTTGGGGTTCAGTGTCTTGCCCAAGGACACTTCGACATGTAGACAGGAGGAGCCGGGATTCGAACCGCCGACCCATGGATCATTGGACGACCTGCTCTACCTCCTGAGCCACAGCCGCCATAGTGGCGCTATAACAGGCAGATTCACATTCATACGCCATGTCCATTTTTTGCATATATGCCATTCGTATGCCATGTCCATTTTTCTCACACAATTCGGTACACACAGACATACGGTGTACCGAATTGTGTGAGAAAAATGGACATGTGATCAAGACGCATCTCTCAGATTTCTCATATTCCATTCCAATTGGCTAACTTTGCAGGACTGGCTTGATTTGCACGAAATGCCACAAATCATGACACGCACGCACACTCACAGTAGAGTAGGGAGTATAGGCCTCATCTGTATAGGCCTATCTGCCTCATAGAGGCACTACAACAGACCACTTAATGTTTTGAACAATAACTCCTGGATTCTCAGTCCATAGGCCCCAGCCACTTAATTGTGCCAGATTAAAATGTCTACCATTTTGTGTTTTCTTCAAAACACACGTTTTGCTACTACACTTTTTTAGTCTGGACATGTTTCCACTATAGCCTGGACCACAGAAACACACATTATCCTAACCTGGTAGCCAAGACTTGCTGCACAAATTGTTAACAGATGTTGGTCTAGAGAAAAACAACAATCGATTTTACTTCTGTAGTATGATGTTATCCTGGGTGATTAAACCTGCATTGTGTTGCACTGTGATCATCGTTTGTAGACATTTACTATATCTTTGGTATTACTTTAGCTTCAGACCAGGTTTAAATAGGGATTCTCAGCATTAAGTCTGTCAGAACAAATGTTAGGCTTCCAGAGATACAGTATAACGCCTTACTCAATACCTCATCCCCAGAACTGGGACCACTAATGTTGAAGTGAAGCTTTTGGGGAAACCTGACAATGAATGGGCCTGAACGGACTCATGAGTCCTTGTTGATTTTGAGGGAGTGAATGCTCAGTAGTATCAGTTTTCCACTGTTGCTGCTACTGGCTTGATAAGCTGGTGGTGTTCTAGACGGTGATGTCATGTCTTCAAGAAAAATACACAATGATGATTGCCACACGTCTATCTCATTGGGGTCTCTGGAAGTACACAAAATCTTGCCCTTCTCCCTCTCGTTTTCACCAAAACTTCTCACACACCCATAATAATAATAATAATAATAATAATAATAATAATATAATATATAAGATAATATCCGCTACACAGCAAGATCCTAAAATTATTATAATTATTTGAGGGGCGCTAGCCCCTACTATGCATGGCTTTTGAGGATTACATAATGTGTCTATTGACTTTATTGTTTGTTTAGACTGTAGAGCACTTATGATATATAAATCGTTGAAATGAATGAAATGATGACATAAGGCCCAAACCACACCAAAGGGTCGCCATGCAACTACTTGGGTCCAAACAGTTGCGAGGAGTTGCATGGTGACTCTTTGGTGTGGTTTAGGGCGACCATTGAATTCAACCAATTGAATCACTTGGGAAGACGTGGGTCAACGTGCAGGACATATCACACAGCTGGGACAACGCTCTTTCTCTCTCTTTAGTTTTCTTTTTTCATTGCATTTTCTCATTGCATACATACAGTACATGTGTGTGTTTTTGACGTTAATTTCTGGCCCATTCTATTATAACTTTTACTTCTTACTTAGGCTCTTCTCCATCCAACGCGGTTTTGGGCTGTCCTTTCCGCCTCTCCCCCATTCTATTATAAACAGGTGTATTATTGTTGGTACTGTACTTACTTACTTACTTACTTACTTACTTACTTACTTACTTACTTACTTACTTACTTACTTACTTACTTACTTACTTACTTACTTACTTACTTACTTACTTACTTACTTGTAGCTAATGCAAATCCTAAGGTCTATCTAACAGCCACATGTGTATTTAGTCAGACTACAATCTGAGTGTGTGTGTGTGTGTGTGTGTGTGTGTGTGTGTGTGTGTGTGTGTGTGTGTGTGTGTGTGTGTGTGTGTGTGTGTGTGTGTGTGTGTGTGTGTGTGTGTGTGTGTGTGTGTGTGTGTGTTTGTGTGTATGCGTGTGCGTGTGCGTGTGCGTGGGCGTGTGCGTGTGTGTGTGTGTGTGTGTGTGTGTGTGTGGTCGTTCGCGGGAGAGAGGTGGACTGACAGACGGAGAGATTGACATTTTTTTCACGAGGTGCATGTTTTTATTTATTTTACTTCTAATAGGTGCTTGGCCATGTCTCGATCTTGCAAGGACCTTTTGCCTATAAATGATTCAACAATGTCTGGAATAGGCTCAGACTCAGTGTGTGTGTGCATGCAATTCCGTTTCCTCTCTACAGCTATTTAGTCACAGCTAAGTCCGACAGGGATAAATATTTTAACAGCATGAAACCAACACTTACTGTTTTCCAACCGTGTGTCATCAAGCTGTCGAATAGGCCTACTAATATAGTTCCTGTCTTTTGTGTTGGGATGGAATAAAGGAACATCTTCAGAGAGATGGTCTCTTTATAGTGTTTGAATTACGGTCATTACGGTCAGGGACTGTGTCCAAGTCTGTGATTCTTCCCCCTATTGTCATTCCATGTGAATGTTAGCTTTTAGAGAAGGTTGATCTTGGAAGTACATGCACTAACTTCGTAGCCTTCATTTCCAATTTGTTGAGTTCATTTTACAATAAAAAAAAGTGTCAACATGTACAAAGAGGCACAGCAAACTATCCGGGAAGTAAAGCAGTTAAAGGTAAAGCTAGGGAGCCCCTGAGTGGCCGTAAGAAAAATAAATGATCTTGAGATATTATCTTGTTTGAACGAGATATTATCTCGATTGAACGAGATATTGTGGCTCCGTATAAAGCAGTGTTCTGTTAGCTTGTTCAAAATAACTAGTGTGTTCAGCCTCTTACTGAGCCTCTACTGTTCAGGGATTGGTTTACAAACCTTGTAGTCATGTTTAAAGTTAAGTTAAGGTTTACTACAGTATATGTACAGTATATTGTATCTTGTTTATGGGTGGTGAGCTAGGATCTACAAGGCAGACAACTTGCTGGAATGGATTGAGGAGATCTGCTTCATGTGCACGTCATACTGAATGGGTGAGACATTTTTAACCCAGAGTAGCCTTAGATTATTATTGCTTAGCTGAAGCTCTACATGCAATAGGTCAGTTTTTCTTTTTCTTTTCTCCCCCCCCCCCCCCCCCCTTGTTTTTCCGTCTTTTTCCTGAAGTAAAAAGTAAGGTCGTAGGCTAGCACTGTGGGCCCCAGGCTGCCTCCAGCCACTCCGCGGTGTATAAGGAAGATGGACGACCAACGTTCTGCTGGATCTGTGGAGCCTATACCATCTGTGTTCCAGGTCACTAGCACATGTTTCTAATCAAGCCTTCCACTCTCCATGCCTGCATGGTTTACTGAGCTGGCACAGGCCAGATAAATTGAGAAAGTACCATAGCCTTTACATGTGTTCCCAGAATGTGTCAAGTGTACGCAAAAGTTACCATATGGGAGAGCATATACTGCTCTGCTTATTGTAAGTTAATTTATATTTCCATGTGGGGGGGTGCATCAGCTAGGCCGGGATGTAACAGGGGGTGCATGGCCAAAACGGTTTGGGAACCGCTGCAGTATAGCAATAATGAGTACTATCCCAATATAGAGCTTTTTAACACTTATTTTAACCAAAGAAAATCACTTACCCTACCATTAAAGTCTGATTTAAGTCTCTATTCATTACATTGGTATCCTAGCTAGGGTTTCCTTTGAAAAGAAAATAATGGGCAAGTGTAACCACCTGGACTTGAATCCTTGTCTCCTTCAGGGAAAACCAAACATCTACCAGTACCACTCATCCAATTTGGCCATGGGATAGATTAGAGTAAAATCCAGAGAGAAGCACGCACATCCCAAAAACATCACAGGTTCACACACTGTATATAAGCGCAAAGAAATATATTACAAGAGGTACAACATTTCGACACTATCTGGTCTTCATCAGGTCAGGTCTGACAGATAGATTAGTGTTCTCACTTGTGTTCTCACGTGATCTTTTTATTTAAAACAACAACAACTTTAATTTACACAGATTACACACTTAAAATAAGGACTGGTACATAACTCAAATACAAAACATAGACAACATTAATTTTAACCATATCCTACCAACAATAAAATGACAAGCATACATAAATCACATGAGACCTGTAGCCATGGTTATGAGGTACGTAAGTAAGGATTCTGCCCTTGGGGTATAACTTTTATCCCAAATGTACAAAATCTCTCAATACGATTTTAGCATTGAGCTCCCATATATTCCACAACTCCAGACAGAGAAAAACTCATTCATGTCTCCTTTGAGAACATGTGTGAGCCTTTCTAATAGAAGTTACAGAACATTTATGAAGCCAACTGGTATGACATCATCAAGCAAACAAGATTGATAACCTTGACACTACCATAGAATACTAAGGATTCTCTTATATCTGTTCATTCAGGTGAAGCAGGACAGGGTGCAGAGTGTAGACCTAAGATATATTGTGAGTTCACATTAAATGCACATGCCTACACTCTGTATTTATAATCTTAACACTGGCAGCATATTTAGCTTGGTCAGTATGTTATTTTTAAGTGGTGCAACCACTTCATTACGGAGCTTTGTGTGTCTGTGGGCGGCTGGCCGGCTGGGTCTGTCCCTGGCTGGGTCTGTCCGAGCACGAAAATAGCGCTTGGTTGGTTTTCACAACCAAGTGTCACTGTTGCGCAGCCTAAGACACACACATACACACACACACACACACACACACACACACACACACACACACACACACACACACACACACACACACACACACACACACACACACACACATATTAACTGTATACCCCACATGGTAACTCTGTCATTTCTCAACCGTTTCGGACGTGGGGCGGCTCGCCGGAACCGGCCCGGCCCTCTGGGCGCGTTCCTGGGGGTCTGGATGTTCCTGGGACCCCCCGGGGACCCCCACACGGTAACCCTGTCATTTCTCGTCCGTTTCGGACGCGGGGCGGCTCGCCGGAACCGGGCCGGCACCCTGGTCGCGTTCCTGTGGGTCTGGAAGTTTCAGGGACACCCACACAGAGTTACACCACTTTTACAAAGAAAGATGGCTGCAGCAGATGGAGCTCTCCTCACCAGAATGGATTATGTTTGAATTTATTAGCCTGAGGTCCTGAGTAGAAGCCGAAGACAAATGGTGACCGTGCCTTAGCTGTCAAGGCTCCTTGACTCTGAAAGGAACTGCCTGAGGAGTTCGGGCATTTTAAAGTCAGTTTTCTTTAAACATACTTTATTTCATTTTTTCTCCCAATTTAGCATTATACCAAATAATTCCTCCCCACACATTTCTGTATTGCCAGCCACTGCTGCGCACCTGCCAGTGAGGAGCCCCCACCTCACCTGGAGGACGTTGTGTCTCCATCTTACTCCTACTTCTACTACTCCAGAAATATATCTTAACATAGGCTAATTATGTATTGTATATGCACTGAAATGTACTTGAATGTCTTTTGCATTTGGTAGTTTATTGAATTTGAATCGTGACTTTTCTTGTGCAGGAAGTACAGGGGTCTCTCTTCCTCTGAGTGATGCTGGGCCCCTAATGAAAGTAGCAGAGGTGGATCTGCATACTTTCACTGGTAGAGTCATTAAAAGCAGGATCTACAGCAACCCCCAATGCAGCATGTCTTACAGTAGCTCTGTCTCTTCTCTGTCCTTGTCTGCGCTGGGCTGAAAGTCCATGAAGCATCACCCCCTTCCTCATCAATGTTTCATTCCAAGCCATAACAACAACTTCCTCCTTCAACATTCATCATTACCAAAAACCTATATAGTGGCATCTCTCGTTCTATATGTTGTCCTCAGAAGTGTCCAGACCGTTGGCGTCTCCAGTCATCTTCACTCTCCATACCGTATACATCTGGCCAGCTCTTTTGTGCTTTCCACACCAGCATCTTTCTTTAGCACATCCACGTAGGTATGTGTACTGTACTGTAGGTGTGGGATCTCCTCCTGATCGATGCCTGTGTGTTGGTTTCCAGAACTCTGCGGCACTGATTTAATGGGTCTAACGGTTTGATGGGTTAGACTCTAACCCATCAAACAACCACGCATGCAGAGTGTGAAAACCATTCGTATCTGATCAATAAAACCAAGCTCTCTATTGTGATGTATGCTTATTGGTGACCCTCAGCTGCATCTATCAATGTCAAGTATACCTATAGAACAGGTTGAAAAAACGAACTGCTTGGCGTTTTATTGGACAGTGAATGGGCTGATCACATTGATGTTATTGTTTGTAACCAAAATGGGAAGAGGCATAGCCATAGTCAAGAAGTGCTCCACCTAGTCCGATGAGGTCAGATCAACAGGAATGACGGGTGGGGAAGGATCATCATATGGAATGTCAGAACAGGTCAGCTCCATATACTGTTGGTATATGTAGATGTAGAGTTGCTGGCCGGCTCCATATATGCAGATCTAGGTGATGATTCAGTCTTCTACAATATGGTTATCCAGGGTTAGATGAAGTCAGTGTCGTGATCTTCATATATGGAGATGGCCATATATGGTGGCGTGATGTGTCCCGAGGCGTGATGTCACGAGGCGTGACCATATATGGAGGCGTGACCATATATGGAGGTGTAATGTCACGAGGCGTGACCATATATGGAGGTGTGGGGTGACTAACTGACGGACGTTATAGATTCAGGTTTTCATAGTAAATGCGACAGAGGCTCACCATGCATGCTGTTGGTGTAAGTAAGTTATCACCTGCACAACCTCCCACCAGCTGACTGGCCAAGACCTGAGGAGTGACAGCTGAATCAGAACAATGGCTGAACGATGTATCTAATTTCTTTAAGGACAACTGCTGGTTCACAAGTTGACTGGCAGCTTAATTGAAGGCTTATAGTCGTCTACAGTACACTGTCAGTGTTTTCACCTTTCCCTGGTCAGTCGGACACTTGGGGGAAACTGTGTCAAATGGATGGTCTAAGATGGAAACAGATAAATCAACCTGCTCACCCCATTTACGTTTCTGTGCGTGTTCAAGCACAAAGGGGGGGAAATTGGGGACCCGCTCTCATTCTCGCCGGCCGCATCTAGGTCGTTGGATGATGTAAGGTTAAATGTTATCTTGGCCTTGGCCATGCAAATAGAACATGAAGGGAGAAGGGAAGTCAGAGAAACATCTTAAAGACCCCAGAGACTTGAATTGGAGCAGATTATGTCTGTCTGCAAAATGGAGTTGGTTTGAGGAACAAAAATAGTCCATTCAAAGGAAAGTGTTCCAGTTGACAGGCCAGCGCCGCCAGCCTGGTGACATCAGGCCTTGTTCAACAGTCTGGTGGTAGCCGGGTGGAAGCTGTTCAAAGATCTGGTGGTCTAGCTTGCCCTTGAGATAGATCTTCCTCCCTTTTGGGAGACAGATGTAGACACTTGTTTTAATACCGTGCCACCATACTTCGCTGTCCAAAACAAAGCAGTTTTTTGCTGCAATACTAGTAAAGCCAATAAGACATAATGGCTTCTCTGCCTCATGCAGACAGTCTAAATTGTTTAGTTAACTCTGCCATACTATGTGCCTATATGAGTTGGTGCCAGCGGCTGCAGGCAGCAATTCAGATTGTACAAAATAGCGCCAGCCCAGTCATCTGTTGACTGAGGAATATTTTGCCTATTTGCAACCAGGTGCTGTTGTGAGTTATTTACAGTATTTAGAAAACACAAAAACAAGCCTCAAGTCATAACCAAGGTGCTCTGGTGTTATAAAATAATGATAACGATAACAAAGCAGCTAGAAAACATGACGGGCAAAAACAAAAGCCTGCCTACCTTCTACTGGCCGAAAAGTACAAACGTGGCAACCAGCCCTTGTGTGTCTAACAATAATTATCCAACATAATGAATTATACAGAGAGACCTCTGTCTTACTGGTTGCAAGTCTACGGAGCCCCTGAATGGCCATGCATTCAAAATATATTGTATCTTGTCCGTACAAGATAATATCTCGTCCGTACAAGATATTATCTTGTCCGGACGAGATATTATCTTGTCCGGACGAGATATTATCTTGTCCGGACGAGATAATATCTTGTCCGGACGAGATAATATCTTGTCCGGACGAGATAATAATTATCTTGTCCGGACGAGATAATAATTATCTTGTCCGGACGAGATAATATCTTGTACGGAAAAATCCATAATGTGGATGAGAGAGAATAGGCAGAGGCAGGCCAACACATCCTATCCGCCAGCACATGCTATTGGTCGAGTCAGAAGAGCAGAACCAGAAAATGGGAAGTGAAAGCACAATTGGTGGAAAGGAGCAGGTGATGTGTTGATTGGCAGATGACAAGGTAATTGATGACTGGAAGTGACTGCAGAAAGATAGTGGTAGAGTATAGAGCTCTCTGTATAGAGCTGCTGGTAGTACTTACAGTCTTACACACAATAATATTAATAATAATGGAAACACCCTGCCCCATTAATAGGTATCTGTAGTACAGTGCAACTTTATCTACAGTGTATATACAGTATCTAAGGGAAGTTCCATTAGCATTTATTTAACCATTATAACAATTATAACAGTGTGTGTTTTTCAAGAAAGTCCAGGCAGCACATTTAACATAGCTGTAGTGTAGACAGAGAATGTACTATGTAACACAATTACAGACAATAAAGGTTGAAGATTATGCCAGGCTAAATATAAATTTGGAAAACAAACCCTGGAGATTTACCCATTTTCCTAATGATTATCTACCGGTAATTACCTAACTGCATGCATGGAAATGAATGACAATCAACCCAAAGAACAAAAATGTTTAGGAAGATTGTAAAAACAGATAATTGACCAATTAGAATCCAGTGAAAAGCATAATAATTTGGTGTCTTTTGTTAAACTTAGTTCACCTGTCTGGAATCCAGCTAGTGTGACAGACCATTGGCAATGATTCAGTCTGTTGCCCAGAGACCAAACATTGTGTTTTATATGTTGTCTGATTGTTCTTCTCACATCCTTAACCACTACCTCAGTCTGACTTCTTTGTTGAGTCATTAAGAGATGATCGCTTGTATTGGTGTTATGGTACCAAACATCTTGAACAAACTCACAAAAGCTTCAGTTCTTATAAAAGATCTTTAACATATGGTTTCCAGATAATGCAGTAACTTGAGCTCCTGTATTGAAACTGCAGTTGTTCTGCCAGTTTTTTCTTTACTCTTCTTTTTTTCTGCTGTTATGTTGAATAAATTACCAGAGCACTATTTCAGAAAAGATACAGCAAGCACATGAATTCCTAAGCCTTGCTTGGAAGGAACTCCCTGTGATATTGTACTGGTAAAATGCCTAAATTACTTTCTGATTTTACCAGCATAAAACGATTTAGCAGCAACCAACCTGTTTGCTGACGGCCTGTGCAGAAGAAAACATTCTCTATAGTACTTCTTCCAGCTGAGAAACATTGCCAGAATGATGTCCTTCTTAGCTTTTGCAGACCTTGAAAAGGTTGGTCACAGCTTTACAGGTGTAAATCCATCACTGCAGTCTTATGAAATGTGGAAAGAGATAGAGAGAACAAAAGAAACAAAATGTTCAATATGAGGAGTGTGAAATACATAAGGTGATGATACTGAACATTAATGTAAATCCTTTTATCATGCTTTTATTTAATAACTGTATTAACTCCCTGTACACTGTTCATGGGCTCAGTAAAAAAAAGTTGTGCAACTGATTGAACTAATTCTAAGAAACGCAACCATGATGCACCCATCCTGGCTTATCTCAGGCTGGGTGAGTTTCAGAATTTATTGTAAAATTGTATTGATGACTTTTAAAACCTTGTTACAGTTGAGATATTATGCTGGTCCAATATGAGCCATATAGGACCCTCCTGGTTGTACCTAAAACTCACCTCATCACCTCTTTTGTGGCCCAGCACTTACTGCTTTGCAGCAAGCTAGATGTCTACAGACAGACAGATGTATCTGTCTGTGTGTCTGTTGGCAAACCATGATTAGACTGATTACCAATTTACTATTAGAGCCACATTTCTTTTCTTCTGCACATTGCCAGTAGACTACTTTTTATTGACTTCTAGCACAACAATGTCTGGGTTGTAAGGCCCGACATCGCTGAGAATATCTGGGTTGTAAGACCAAATATCCTGTCTCGTACGGAGGGCGATGGAGTCTCCTGCGAGGAGCGTAGCAAATGCTGCTAGCCTCTAGTATCAATGGAAATACCGACTCTTTGTTACTCAATTTACTTCTATATTTGTAAAAAACAAAAAATGAATAAACAGAACATTAAAAAAATAAAATAAGGCTTAGCTGGATGCTGGAAGCTCTCATTACAAGGCCGAAAAAGTTTCGGGATGCCAAAACTTCTAGCACAAGAGACATCGCTGAGAATATCTTGTTTGTAAGGCCAAATATCCTGTCTCGTACGGAAGGCAATGAGTCTATGGAGTGTACAAATACGTTTCATACTTTTTGAAATATTCAACATTCATTTTGTATGGAACATAATGGGGCCTGGATTGGTCTGAAACTTTGCCCAAATTTGGTGTTATATGTCCTAGAAAGCCTGGCTTTGTGTGTTCCGCCCATGACGTGGGCAAGTCTATGTACATTTTATGACACAATTCTTTCCTTACAAACTTTCAGGCCAAGTCAATGGCAAATGATGTCACGTGACTTCATCATCATACTGTACATGTAACATGTTCATCGTGATGAAATGCACCCTTCACTTTCAAACAAGCGTGATATTACTATTATAGCCTGAGTTGCATTAGTGTTGTTACATAGCCTATCTTAACAGGTGCTATCCTGATAACATTATGTAGCCACATTGGCCTGGTCCGTCCTTTGTTCTGGTTTGTTGTCTGGATGGTTTAAGGTCCACTTTTACAACCTCCTTGGCATGTGCCTTACCTTGTAATTCACTTGATGAGGTAAGATTAAGAAGCTAATGAAAATTATGTGGAAAAACAACGGTCTCTGAGTGCTCTAAACGACATGACTGAAGTTCTAAAACATTCTCCACATCCCATCCGCTGTCTCCCTCCTTTCATGTCTGCCTGCCTTTATCTGTTTTTGTCGTTTTTTTCTCTCTCTCTCACTCACACTCTCTAGCTGTCTAGTAGCACACACATGCATGCTCAGGGACATGGCTCACTGAAAATTGTGGGAAACAGTACTTCTGTATTAGGTCTTAGGTGGCACTCAGGGATGATATTTTGGCATTATTATAATATGGCAATGCACATTATTGAATACAAGTGTGTGGATGTTCTGTAGGTTTGGGTTTGGGTTTAATTGTCTCCACCAGGCCGAAGGCACGGGGAGAGTATGCTTTGCACTCCGTCCGTGTGTCATTGTGTTGTGTGTGTCTGTCCATCTGTGTACATCTAATCTCCGGCACCGCTGGCCCAGCTGTGCACACACACTCCCTGGATGCCAATCACGAACCTCTGTCCCAATTTTCCCACAACAACCTGTTATAGGCCTAGTGCCACCATGGGGCTGACTTTTGCAAAGAACATTTCTTTACATTACTCGTACACCTTTTATCCATACATTACGCAAATCGGTAAAATATCTAAAACCACATATTACACACATAAAGACCCCCAGGAAAGTGTTCTAAATCTTCTAAACGTCATTAACATATATTTCTTTGCAAACAGGGTGAAGTGTCCCTTTAACACAGCGTCCGATTGTGGTGAAACTGTGCACGCATATTCTCACTAGGCTGAGGATGAAATGCCACTTGACATTTTTCAAAAAACGCTCCTATCCTGGTGGAGACCTGTGCACTGAGGGGCACTTTTAGCTTCAATATGTGATTAACGGACTGTTGAAGAATACAAACTAATAAAAATGTCACATGAGATGAGAACTTTCCAGTTACCGGTATTTGAATATATATTTTCTCCATTGTCCTTTTCTACTGTGTAGAAATGCAGGACATAAGGAAAACAATCTCGGGTCCTTGCTTAAAATTACTTTTAAATATAAGTAGGCTAATGATTCCACCAGTAGCACAACCATTTGTTCTATGCGCACAACACATGTATATCAAGCTTCTCGCTTCTTCGGCTCACACAGAGTACTCTGGCATCATTATCTTTGTCTAGAGCAGCGTTAACCACAGATAAAACATGTTTAAGTTGCATAATGTATGATAACTAGTCTAGTTTAATCTATAGTAAAGAAAGATCTAAGCCTAAATTATACATCTGCAACCATCTGACATCCTGTGACACATTTCCAAGAAAAAGAGGGAGGGTTCCTGAGGCAGACTAAAAGAGCCTGGGAAAAGAAGGGATGTTCTACAACAGTAAAGAAGACAAGGAGGAGGTTTATATAAGAGAAAGGGGAAAATTAACTGAGAGTGTGGGGGCAGTGTGAGAGAAGGAGACAGAGAGAGAGAGAGAGAGAGAGAGAGAGAGAGAGAGGGGGGATTTCTTATACAAGTTTGCCCTGAAAACTCCAGAACAACAAAAAGGTAAGAAAAAACCCATCACGTACTGTATCATTTATCTAACCAGTGTTCACATGAACTACAACAATCAATAGTAGCAGGGTTATAAATGTTACTTGATTCATCTAATTGGTTACTGATTACCTGCACAATTTGCTTGATTAATCAAGACATTTTTCAATTGCAATCAGTAATGTCAAGTCATTAAGTAGGGCTACAGCAACATTAAATGGGCAGTTCATTAGAGATGATGCAAGGTAACATTTTCACTTCCATTATGAACCATTAGTGACACATGTGTCACTAATGTGTTGTGTTGAATGATTCTATCAGTTCTATCAGACTACTACTAGTACTACTGCTCAATATAATTATCAACCATGAAATCAAGTTATTTTCTCTTAGCTGCAGTACAGAGTACATTGTACGACAAAATTATATGTTCTTGAATATTCAAAGTTAAGCAGTCTGTGGGTATGAAGTGTGTGTGTGTGTGTGTGTGTGTGTGTGTGTGTGTGTGTGTGTGTGTGTGTGTGTGTGGTGGAGGATGATTGCGTAGTCCGGTGTTTGGTCAGTAGATGCAGAAATGTTTTAGAGGTCCCTTGACAAATGGTGATTGCAAACACAGATGTTGTAATCTGAGTGGGGTTCTGTGCACACACACTCACACACACACACACAGCCATAATGTTCTTTCACTCTGCAGACTGCATGGATCTCTGTTGTACTGCATTCAACTGCTCTGAGGCCTCACAATGAGACAGCAAGGAAAGAATGCTTGGACTGTTTATGTGGTCTAGATTTGGACTATCAATCTGACTACCAATACTTACAGTATATTAAAACTATGAGAATATCAATAGGTCTAGAGTTTGTTTTAATTTTTTCAGATAAAAAGTGCATTGATCACTGAAACCTTGATACAAAGCATCTACAGCAGGGATGCCCAAAAGGTAGATTGTGATCTACCTTTGTGATCTACTGATCACAATTTAAGCCTGTGCAGGCAAATCACATTACATGCCCCTAAAGAATATCTAATTATACAGATATCTGTGTATCTGTCTGTCATGGTGACTTGATTGTCTGATTGATCAAAAGAGTACATATTCCATTTCTTCGCCTCTTTCCCATTCCAAGTGCATTTGTCTTATAGTTATATGTAATGCAAACTCTGCTATTCCAAAGCTCAGGTACATATTTAAACTATTTTCAGCAATGGTATAATATTTTTTCCGGTGGGTAGGTCTTGTTGAGCTGGTCATTTTGAAAGTAGCTCTCAAGTCATAAAAGTGTGGGCACCCCTGATCTACAGCTACGTTCAAAAGGCAAATGTGCTGTGTTTTGGAATAAATCATTGAATCTTGTGCTGTGTATATTCATTTCAGTATGACTTTTACTGATCTGTTTTAGCGCCTTGATCTTCCAGAGGTCACCAGAGGTTAAAGTGCAGAGGTCGTAACAGCGGTGTGCCAGAATGTCAGTCTGGCCTCTCATTCTAGTCGTGGGAATCACCTCTGCTGCTGTTGTTACTGCTGTAGCTCAAGGTTGGTACCGCTAGGGTTGTCAAGATTTTACATAAAGAACTGTGATACACTATTTAATTGTTTTTGTCATTGAACATTGGAACATAATACAAATTTATGTTTGACTTGTAGGCTTCATAAACAAAAGTTGCACAGAATATAAATTACAGAAATATGCCAAGAAATTACCAATATAACATTATACTTTCGATTCCTTTTTTAAATTCTAGTTCGCCATCCATCGCATCGAGACTTTTAGATCTCATATTTCCGCATAAAAAAACTGTTTGAAAATGTATGTAGGCCTATGTATGTATGTGTATGAACATTTCAACGTCTAAACAATTAGAGATATTATGACAATTATGCAAATTGATTGTGATTATCTCAAATAATTGCGATCAGGTGATTATGAAATAATTGTGACAGGCCTGCATACCAGGATTCATGTTTTCCTGCTCACTGGCAATACAATCGTCTTATACAAACACAATATAAAACATGTATTATTGAGTAGTTTATATAAGTTACCTGGAAACATTTAGAAACAATGGTAATGAGGCAGGACCCTGATTTTGGTGGTACCACTTGGACAATGAGTAACTAGTATCTCTGTTCAAGTGTCCTTTGTTGAGGTTGAGGGAAGAAATTCCATCTGAAGGCAGAAAATTGCAACAATCAACCAACAGAGACTCTCAGTTGTCCTGACAAATAGAGTACCAGCCCAACCGTTGAATTGGGAGTGATGTGAGGACAGTTTGTCAGCATGAACACGCATTCATTGTGAAATTGTCAACATCAACCTACAGACGCTGACTGTGACTGACAGTACAGAGACACGTTCTAAACTTTAGAAGTGAACAAATAATCATACTATATGATTAACATATCTAAGGCCATTGACGTTTTCCGTTTTTCACTGTCAGGAGAACGTCTCTGTTAGCAGTGTGTATTTCCAAAGTATACATGGCAGTGGATCAGCATGTAGTTGGTGGACGTCCATTCCATGTGACTAAAACATTTAGAGCATATAGAGTAAAATAACACTCATAGCTCATGATTTCCCAATGATAATGCATTGTAATTACCGGTATGATAATTTCAGGGTAATACGATTTACAATGTTCACTGTTGTTAAATCATCCCTTGAATGAATGAACATTATATGGGTTAACCAATAAGGTTTGTGTGTCTTATAGGAACATGGAGAAAAGACAGTTTATCAGGCCCCGCTGTATACCATTCTGAGGGTAACTTTCACCTTCCAGTCTTATAAAACCAGAAGATTGCCTTCCCTTGGTTTACTGTGACTTCTGTCACATGCAAAACATGCACCATTATAACTAAGACAAAGGCAATGCAAATTACTTTTGAAGGTTTTTATTTATTTTTAACTATTTCTATCATCTGTTTCCAGATAACTATGAGTGGACAACATGGTTCAATGTTGATCACCCTGGAGGCCGCGGAGACTATGAGCAACTAGAGGCCATACGCTTTTATTACCGTGCCCGGGTCTGTAGTGCTCCACGAGCTCTGGAAGCTAGAACCACTGACTGGATACCTGCCCGTAACACTGGGGAGAAGGTCCACGCTGACCCCCACGTGGGCTTCTGGTGCCTAAATGATGAGCAGGGTCCTGGACGCAATTGTTCCAATTATGCAGTCCGATTCCTCTGTCCCAAAGGTTGGTCTCTTCATGGTCCTACTGTAAAGTTTGGTTTAATAAAGCAAGATTCAAGAAATTAATCTGTAGTATGTAAAACATAGGGGAGTCAGGGACAATAATTTGTGCAATTACTATGTTACTAAGTATGAAACTATGAAAATGCTGATATCACATAATTATTTCCTTAAATTCAAACTGACATCACTGACATTAGAACCATTGTGAGTGTAATGCTTTATTTTCCTTTAGATAACAGTCCGGCTAGTCAGGGGACCTGGGGACCCTGGTCAGACTGGAGCTCATGCCCAGCTCTGTGTGGACAGGTGGGTGTCCAGGTACGCTCCAGAAGCTGCCAATCCCAGTCTCTGCCTTGCATTGGCAATAAAGTTGAGGGGAAAGCATGCAATGGACCCGACTGCCCGGGGACAGGTAAGCCAACTTTAGATTTCCATCTAATCTAGAGTTTGCTAATGTTCATGAACGATTATTATTCCTTATGGGAATAGTTATCCCACACAAAAATACATAACATAAACTGCCATGTTTTATGATGTTGTATTTATTTTTGTTGCCTTTTAGATTGCTCTCTGCGGTGTGTGAAAGGAAAGGTGAATGCTGAATGTGATGCCTGTATGTGTCAAGAACACACGCTGTTGGGCTCAGTCCGTAGTTCTGGAGGGCTCATAGCTGCAGGAGCAGCCATCCTCCGCACCGGTAAACTCCTTACCCTCACTGACCACAACGGACACTTCCGCATCCCTGGCATTTGCCCTGATGGTAACACCACTCTGATGGTCAGCCTCCAAGGCCATGCCCCACACACAGTGCTTGTGCCCCACAGCTCTGAACGCACCTCTGTGCTCAGTGTCCAGCTGGAAAGAGCAGGTACTGTCTCGAATAGAGTATTCCTAGTTTGTCTTTTAAAAGAATCAAATGCATCATTTCATTTGTATCTTAGGCCAAAGCATTTGAATGGAAAAAAACAGCACTTAAATGTGGATAGAAATTGAAAATGTATTTAGTAAAGGATAATTTTATTCCCAGCCCAAGCATTTTATAATGTGTATATTTTGCTTTTGTGAAATGATGCTGTGATCCCTTAGAGAAACCTTGTGTGTTGAAGAACCCTGAGAACAAAGTCAGAAGAGAGGGACAAACTGCTGCCTTCTGCTGCAAAGTGGCAGGAACACCCCAGCCAGATCAGTATCAATGGTAAAACAAATCACATCAGACATACCTAGCCCACAAAACATCATCCATTATAATGACAATACATTCTATACAAACTCCATCATTCCTTATTTTAACTAACTATATTGGTAATTTCTTGGTCAGACTGAAACGGCCGGGGACAGAGATTATGCTTTTGCCCCTGTCTGTGCATTTAGCATTTTCTTTAAAAGTCCTCAAATTTTGCTAATATGCCAAAAATGAAACAATCAACCACAAATTGTAATCCCATATTAGCCCTAGACAGACAGACCCTCTATAGATGGCTAAACCTAAATCAAAAACTATAAGATATGACTCACTCCCAATCTTCCGCCGTAGTCTGAAAACCCACCTCTTCAGACTCCACCATGGCCCGTAGCACTTGCCCTAGCCTAGCCCCTTAGATAGCACATTATGTAGACTTAGATAGTATTTTAAACAGACTTATAGCTTGTTACGTAGACAGCTCTAGAATTGCACTTTATGTAGTCATAGCACTTTATAGTACACATGTATAATATATTATATAGTATAGTATGTATAGTTAACATAGATACTCCACTGTTACGTTCTTAGTTTACGCATGATTCATGATAACTACTTTTTATATATGTGATGTATGCCATGCTTTTGTTATTGCTTGATGTAAATCGCTCTGGATTAAGAGCGTCTGCTAAATGCCTAAATTGTAATTGTAAAATTGTAATTATGATATTAAATACTGTACATGCTTTTGTTACCCAACAGGTTCCATAACAACAGTCTCCTGGAGTCACACCCTGATAGCATGTTGGTTCTTAAAGACCTGCATGCTGATCAGGCTGGAGAGTACTACTGCAGAGCCAGTGGTCCAGCTGGAGCCATCAAGACCAAACCAGCCACTCTAACTGTCCTAGGTCTGCTCCTCCTAAAAAGTGGCACATCACATAATAATAGAACACAATTAAACATTATAGGACTAAACGGATGTGAATCTGGAAAAGAACGATTATGCATAACATAATATTTGGTTAACATAGTAACAAAGGTGCAATAAGGTGAACCATATTTAAGACCCTAAAATGTGAATGAGTTGAGAATAGGAATGTGTAACGGTTTTGATTTCTGCCTCTCTCTCTCTCTCTCTCACACACAGGTAAAGACGAGCCTTCGTGTAATCCAAACCCTGAGTCCCACCTCATCCGTCTTCCTCATGACTGCTATCAAAACAGCACTAACTCGTTATACTATGAAGTAGGCAAGTGCCCTACGCACACATGTGTGGGACAGCTGGACAATGGGATCAGATGTAAGGACAGTGTAAATTATTGCTGTGGAGTGGCAAAGATGGAGAAGAGGCAGCTAACCTGTCAGGGATACCAACTGCCCACCATGGTGGTTACGGAGTGTAGCTGTCAGAAATGTGTAGACACCAAGGCCACTGTTCGTGGCAGAGCCATTGCTGCAGATACTGGGGAGCCCATGAGGTTTGGACATATCTACATGAATGGAGTCAGAGTCAGCCGCACCGGATACAAAGGTACCTTCTCCATCCAGGTCCCCCCTGATACAGAGAGGCTAGTGTTGACCTTTGTGGACAACATGCAGAAATTTGTCAACACCACAAAGGTGCTCCCATTTAACACCAGAGGGGGCGCCATCTACCATGAGATCAAGCTCCTAAGGAAGAAATCTCCAGTGACTATCCTCTCCACAGAAACCAACTTTCTGGAGCTAGGGGAGGTGGAGGGCCAGGAATCTATGGTCCAAATCCAGATTCCTCCAAACTCATTCTACAAACAGAACGGAGAGGTTTTCATGGGTCAGGTTAATTCCAGTGTCACTTTTCTAGACCCCAGAGATGTGTCCACAGCCGCAGCGGCCCAAAGTGATCTAAACTTTGTGGGAGAAGACGGCGACACCCTTCCACTGAGAACCTATGGGATGTTCTCTGTGGACTTCAGCGATGCCGACGCTGGTGAGCCACTGAATGCAGGTGCAGTGAAAGTATTTCTGGATTCTGACCAGGTGAAGATGCCAGAGCACCTCAACAGCATGAAACTGTGGTCCCTTAACCCTGACACTGGCCTGTGGGAGGAGGAGGGCACTATGCAGATGGAGAAGAAAAGAAGAGGGAAACGGGAGGAGAGAACCTTTCTTATAGGTAACATGGAGATCAGAGAGAGACGTCTATTTAACCTGGATGTCCCCGAGAACCGAAGGTGTTACGTCAAGGTGAGGGCCTTCCGCAGTGAGCGCTTCACGCCCAGTGAGCAGGTGGAGGGAGTTGTTGTCAGCCTTATTAACATGGAACCCACTGCTGGTTACTCAACTAACCCACGTGCCTGGGGACGCTTCGATAGTGTCATCACTGGCCCCAACGGAGCATGTCTTCCTGCTTTCTGTGACGAACAGAAAGATGACGCTTACTCTGCTTATGTCATGGCAAACCTCGGTGGAGAAGAACTAGACGCAGTTACATCTTCCCCAAAACTCAATCCTAACCTCATTGGAGTACCTCAGCCATACTTGGGAAGGCTGAACTACAGGCGGACTGACCACGATGACGCAAGGGTGAAGAAGACAGCATTTAGCATCAACTTGGCAAAGCCAACCCCCAACACAGCCGAGGAAGGCAATGGACCCGTGTACTCTTTTGAGAATTTGAAAGAATGTGAGGAGGCTCCGTTCAGCGCAGCACACTTTCGCTTCGCCAGGGTGGAGGGAGACCGCTATGACTACAATACCGTACCATTCAATGAAGATGACCCTATGAGCTGGACAGAGGACTATCTGAGCTGGTGGCCCAAGCCTATGGAATACCGTGCCTGCTACATCAAAGTGAAACTCAACAGCCCCCACGAGCTCAACGTACGGTCCCGCAATATGGGCGGCACCCACCCCAGGACAGCGGGCCAGCTGTATGGCCTCCGTGACATTCGCAGCATCCGTGACTTGGACCACAACACTGTGTCAGCAGTGTGCCTGGAGTTCAAGTGCAGCGGAATGCTGTACGATCAGGAGCGTGTAGATCGCACCCTGGTGAAAGTGATGCCACAGGGAAGCTGTAAGCGAGACAATGTCAATTCCATGCTTCAGGAGTACCTGGTCAACCATCTGCCCTTAGCGGTCAATAATGACACCAATGAGTTCACGATGCTGGCCCCCCTTGACCCTCTGGGTCACAACTATGGTATCTACACTGTGACCGACCAGGATCCTCGCACAGCCAAAGAGATTGCTCTTGGACGATGCTTTGATGGCACCTCCGATGGCGCGTCCCGTGTCATGAAGACTAATGAAGGCGTAGCCCTGACCTTCACATGCGGTGACAAGCAGGTGACACGTCAAAGTGTGTTTCAGGCCTTGCAGAATTCCCCTGGACAACAATCGGTGACAAGTGTGGTCAGAGGAGACAGCAGGCAAAATCGCCGCCGACAGAGAGGGAGCAACACTAGACGCAGCACTAGGAATTCTATGGGAAAACGTACACAGACAGCAAGATAGGAAGGAAAATACCATAGGTTATGGCTCTATATTAGAAACCGTCTCAACAGTCAGTATTGTGGTCATGTGGATTTGTTAGCCCTCTTGATGTCAGTCTTATATTAACGTAGTACTAAAGGTTACCAATTTAGGTGGATATCATTCTGAAATATTTTATAACTGAAAAAGGTATTTACAACTACTTTCCCAGGGATCAAGAGGGTATTTTCTTCCGGTTACAGTAGACATCTTCATCTGTACTGTGATATATTTACTTGAAATTGTAAATAGAGTATTTATTACACATTAAAGTTTGTAACCACTGAGTTGCGTCTAACCCATATTAAATGAAAACAAAACAAAAACAAACTAGTCAAGTTTAATTAGCAGCCAATTGTGCATTTAATTTGTCTTCTGGGCAAATTAACCCATTTAGACCTGGGAACGATTCTACAAATGTCTTCTAAATCCTGACAGGTTTTTGAAAAACCCATGTTTCTGTCAGTGGTGCTCAAACACTTTCATGTCAAGGACCCCCAATATTATATGTAATTGGCCGCCGACCACCATCTGAAAATATGTTGTTCCAGGTACTCCCCCAGAGAAGAAAAGATTTGAAAAGCGTTCGCCCTGAAAGAACATATATTCAAAGATTTGCACGACATTCACGGTTTTTCAAAAATAGCAGACCTACAAGCTTGTAGCGCAGCACTCGGTGCCACGCTGAGCTTGTAGATCTGCTCTTTTTATAGCTAAAGTGTCACATAATGCTTAAAACACCAAAAGGGGTTCCCGCCCAGAATTGATTAAATTATATTTCAGAACTAGCTGCTGACTGCCTAAAACTTTCTACCATGGATTATCATGCACTGACAAAATATACCATATGACAAATGGCATTGTCATCCGTTACCAGTAATAAGAAAATCAGATTTGGCCCTTTCAACCAGAGATTTATTAAATTACTGGAGATGCATATAAAACATTGCAGATGCTGGTATCTTCCAATGTAAATAATCCAATTGTCCTTTTAACATTTAAACTGGTCAATTATTAGAAAAGAGGAGAAATATGCCCCTTCCTACTAACTGTAGTTCAAAAGAAGACATGTGGGCTGAAGCCCGAGCCCCCGCTCCTCATCACACTTGATACAAGCCTGCAGAAGCAATGATTAGGAGACCAGTTGAAGCAAGTTAATCAACTTTCCTGATCCATACTTTGTCTGCATTAGTAGAAATCAAATTAGTAAATTATGTCTCATGCACAAAAAATACCTATAAGCAATCTTTGCTTCAAATTGTCAAGGATATTCCAGAGAGGTATCCAGACAAATGGCTGTGAATAATACAAGTTATGTGTATTACATGTCTATCCCTTTAGTGAATGTGTATGCTGTGTCAAATTTAAACTACCACTCAAATGTACTTTTAGGTTTAATGCTTCAACATTGCAACCTTCCAAGTGTAACGGAATATGTATGTAAAACCTTCTGTATATGGCCACTACAGTTATAGATACTATATACTTTCCTGTAAGAATTCACAGGTAAAGTTAGATACCTATAATATTTACAGACATTCCGGAAAAAGAAATTTGCATAGAACCTCATTTGTTTCTATGTCACTACACTTGTAACTGCAATACTTAGTCTGTCATTTTGACAGGAGCAACATTTCATTTCATCAAAAATGAGTCCTACAAAACACAGACAACAGCAGTTAAAACATTCTTCATTGAAGCTGCATTACCCAACAAATAGTAACTGGTGTAAGAGTGTAATGTCGTCTAACTTTTCAGAGTTAGTTGGAGGCTGAATAAAACAGAGAAAAAGGCCATTCCATATGTATGAACATAAAGAGTTGGTGAGACTGGATGCTCCTGGTATAGTTCCTCTGGTCATTGAAGCATAATGTAGGGGGCAACACATAGTTCAGGTTTTCCAGGATGGCACTGGACAGCATGAGAAGGTACAGCTGCATTTCTAGGATTGGAGGGGAAAGGGGCAGTGGAGTAAGAGCCGAGGTCACATGAAGTCCTCATAGTCTTGAGCGTAGCCACCAAGGTCATACTCAAGGTCATCCCCCCTCTTTGCTTTCAAACCACCACCTGCAATGACTCCTTTCTTGCCAGCTTTCTTTTTTCCCGCTTGCTTGCTTTGCTGTGGAAAAACAAAAATAAAAAGTGCTTAGTTTTACAATCATCTGCTCATGGGATCAATATGGCTCCATTCACTAAGAAAATAATGTAGATGCAATATCTGGTTAACCACACAAGAGAAGCCACAGGGTGGAGTTAGTAATGAAAACTCATAATAGAGCAACTGCAACTGGTTCGATAATGATGTGCTGCTGGTCACATAACATAAGTTGAGAAACTCACATACTATTAAATTGAGAAACTCACATACTATAGGACAGGTTATAGTATCTTTGATCTCAAACACTTGAGACCAGTCCATTTCACAATATTACCAAACTGTTGGAAACTGGGGGGTTTCTGGCACATGCACAGCTATGGAGGGAGATAGGTAGGTAGACAGCACCCTCTACTGAATATACATACTAACTACAGGGGCTAGGGAAAATAGAAAGTCACTTACTTTGTCTAGTTTCTGTTTTTCACTAAGTAGCGCTGCCAGAGAATTACTGATTTTCTTCAAATCCTCTATTTCCACTGAGGAAAAAAAAGACAATTGTAAGTACATGAAGTCTGCCACAGATTAAGGTGATAATATACAAAACATTAATAACCAGCACTGTATCTGCAGTGATCATATGATGTTGAACTTACATGAAATACAGAGCTCCCGAAACATTGAGTCCAAGAAATCTGAATAATGCACAGACTTTTCAAATGGGGTTATCTTCTCTCTAAGCATTTTTTCAAATTCTGCGAAATCCTCTTTGGAAGATGGACACATGGCATCAATTCCTGTGACAGTGACACTGTTTGTAGTGCTGCTGATACCTGACAACAGAAAAAGGAAATAATCAATTTTAGCCCAAAAATATAGTAAACGCAGAAAATAACTGGTTCGCAAATGTTCTCCTAAAACATCATGTTAAGTATCAACCAGGACCAAAACCTTTAAGCGTTTGTCTGTACAAAAGAGCACCAATATAATATTTTACCCATGTGTATTTGTATACAAATTGTGTATTTGTATTGTATGTAATGTTTTACTTGTGTATAGGACCCCCTCTAAAATGAGATGCTGCATCTCAAGAGGTATCCTCTCAATAATTCTGACCACACAAACCAAATCATCTCAAATTGCTACTTGCATGATGTGATGAAACAGAATAACATCCAGTCATAAATGACTGCAGCATGAACAGTTTGCACAACCAGTAATGCTTGGATGCGAAGATAGTGAAAATTGTAGTAGTAGAAGAATCCAATGAATCTCTTATTTACACCAACATTGTTTACGATAAGGATTTAAGTACTTATAGGTTACGTATTTCAAAATTCCCATTTGCCCAAAAGAGACGTAGACCAGTACCACATTAGTCAACAAACCCACAAGCAGCCAGTTAGTCAATGCAGGGATGCTACCATCCATGTATAGTGCGATTTCACTGAACTGCACATTGTGATTTGTGCCCCGAATAGCATTTTTCAAACTTCAGATAGTCTATTTTTCTAACTAATATTAGAGTTAATAGAGTAGTCGTTATAAAGTAATAAGCCAATAATTCAAATCAAGGGCATTGGTTAGAATTGGCATTTTAGCAGAAGCCAGCAAGTTATAGTAAAAGCAGTGATTCAAATCCCAAGACCAAATCACAACATCCAAACATGCAGCTGCACTGGCATCGTACCTGCCGTTGGTGATTTTGTACCACCTGGCGTTGGTACAAAATCAGAAACTCCTGAAACTCCTGAAAAGTTGCATTTCAGTTTATAATCTTTGCATATAAATAATATTTTTCCAGTGCATCTGTTACACCAATATTGTTCTTGTTTAGTGGTTTTGTTTTTATAAGTCAAGTATTTATAAAGATCGCCATATCAATTTAGGCATTTAGCAGAAGCTGCCATGTCAATTTAGGCATTTAGCAGAAGCTCAGAGCGAGTTACAAGTGTGAAATTAGTAAATAGCATGAATGAACCCTAATCAACAAATGACAATGTAAATATTAAATATTATAGTCACATAAGTACAGTGCAAAGCAAACAATTTAGTGCCTCAAAGAACTACAGTAAATCACCCACTGCCTTGCCTTTCTTTACCTACAAACTGCTTCAGAACGTTAGCGTAATTGATTTGCCGTAACTATACACTGCAATGGCACCTTGTCTCTACCAAGTAAAGAAATGATAGTCATTAAGAGTCCAAATTGTAGGCCAGGGATGGCCAACGACCTGTTTTTGATCTACCACTACCAGGTGACAGCATTGTCACGGTGTGGGGATTTCCCAACAATAACTAAATGAATGTCAACACAGAATATCCCAAATTAATTACTTTCATTAATGTGTGTCCTGCATTAATATTGTTAACCAGTACGTGTCTTACTCAATATATACTCGGGGGGTGCCCAACTCACTGGCCCAATGGCTAATTTGTCCCTGGATGCAGGGATGGTCTTTTAGATGTGTCCCACTTCAACGACATCGAGTCATATTTTGCCATTTTTACAAATTGCAGCATTTAACTCCCATTTCATTTTATATGGTTATAATCATGTAGAAAACAGAAGAAACTAGAAAAAGTGCCCTTCTGGGCACAGGTCTCCACCAGGAGAATAGGACTGTGTGAGATGTTTGGCAAAATGTTTAGGAGTAATATAAACAGGTTGCAGAGTGCCTGGTGGCACTATAATAGGCCAATGTGAAAAGGGTTTAATGGCAATTGGATGATTTGAGGCATTTTGTTCCAAAAAAGTGTTTTGCAAAAATCTACCTGTTGGTGGCGCTATAACAGGCCAATGTGAAAAGGGTTCCTCAGCCTAGTAAGAAAATGTGTGAAAGATTTCACGTAAATTGCATGCTGCGTTCATGATTTGAGGCTTTTGTTCAAAACGGGGCAATCTTGCAAACTGTGAAAGCCAATTATAGCCAATTAGGATGGAATATGAAATATCGGACAGATCCGACTTGAGCACATGACCATAGAGATACTGTGTAACGATTTGTGAGATTTTTGGACAGAATCTGGAGGAGTAATATCAAAAAATTTGTTTTACAAAAGTCGGCCTCCTGGTGGCGCTATAAAAGGCAGATGCGGAAAATGCAGGTCAAAGATTTGTCCTTGGCCTCTAGGGAGTGTGCATGCAACGTTTCACACAGATCGGTGCAGTTTTAGGTAAAACATGTGAAAAGCTGCCTCATGGTGGCGCTATAACAGGCCGTTCTGGAAAATCTGGGGCAGAGGTTCATCGTTGGCATCCAGGGAGTGTGTGTGCAAAGTTTGGCATCGACCGGGTTAACGGTGCCGGAGATTAGCTGTACACAGACGGACGGAAGGAAGGACGGACGGACGGACACACGGACGGAGTGCAAAACATACTCTCTCCCCATGCCTTCGGCCTGGTGGAGACAATTATCATAATAACTAAAGCTAGCATAATAAACTAGAATAAAAAAAACTGTACAATAGTGCATCCCGTGGATGCAGAGGTCGTTGTTTTATTGCGTCCCTTAACTATAAACTGCGTTTTGGGATGCAAAATGCACCCCATTTTAATCTCTGGTCTGAGAAGCAGTTTTCACTTAAGACGCTTGCCATGTCCATTATGGCCAAAGGGTACATACAGTCACTCCTACACATTAGCCGGAATATCCACAAGCCTGTGGAAGATTTATGGAAACAGATGATGCAATCCTCTTCAGCTGTATGTGCACAGTGAATTAACTGGTAATTCAATAATTAAAATACGGTATAAATGCCCTGCCTATAATACATGTTTTTGGTAGCTCGTCTCAAAAGTGCACAGTAACTAATTAAGAAGACTGGTTAGGTCGAAACATGTTGGCATTTTTAATCTGTATAGTTATATTCTAGTATTTGAATTGAACTCCTCCCGGGATTTTGCTGTGCAGGACCTGCTTTTATAAATTTCCAAGAAATTTAAGTTACAGTACTTTAGTTTGGGAAAACTCTTTGCAATAACAGAAAGTATAATTCCCAGCCCGATCTCACCCAAACACGGTGAAATAACACGCATTGGCAATTCCGTACATACACTACAAGAAAACCCCAAAATCGTACATATTTTTCAGGTGACTTCAGACCAAACAAACTTGTTCAGACCAGTCAAAGACTACTTAATGCCAGATGCAACAGACTAGCATTTTAAACCAGTCTGCCGACATTATTTCCACCCCATGCAAATTGCAGAAAGCAGCGCTGGTTTGCAGTGTTGCCAGGTCTGCTTATTATATGATTTGACCGCGACGGAGGCGTGGCTTTCACTAGTAATGTATGAACGGAAATGCCAATCTGTTATTTCACCATGTTTGGGTGAGATCGGGTTGACATGATTTACGATTCTGTGCTATTGGGTTATAACTCGGACAGGGCTGAGTCGGCTCAATCGAACATCGCAATGTTCACCACGGCAACTCGTTCGCTTTAGCTCGCTCGGTGGTGGCTCTCGGGGTCATGTTTGCTTGAGACGGCGCCCCTCTGCTGCGGCCTATGGGGAGGGTTCAGTATAATATGTATGGATTTGGGGGTTTTCTAGTAGTGTATGTACGGAATTGCCAATCTGTGTTATTTCATCGTGTTTGGGTGAGACAGGGTTGATAATTTCAGCGGAGTCAGCTAGAAAAATCTATTCATCTTACCAAAAGCTTCTTCTGCTAGTTTCAGGTCGGCTGCCTCCTGTAACTTCTTCACCCTCAACTTTTCTTCTAGTTGATCTTCAGCCGAAACCTCTTCATGCTTTAGGAGCAGATTCAAAGTGAGAATATTATTAGGGGTATGATAATCTGAGCTCTAATCTTTAAATTATGAAAAACAGACAGATGAACAGGAAAAACACTTACTTTCATCTTCCTTTCTTCTTCTTCTTGTTTCTTTAACTTTTTTTCTCTCTCTTTAATTTTTTCCATCAGCTTTTTCTTTTCAGACACCTTTGTCTCTGAAAACAATAATATAGTTTTGAGTTGACTTGCAAACTTGAATTGCAATTAAAAAGTAAATGGGGAAATAAATACAAAAAACTTCACCTGCTTTTTTTGCCTCCGCTTTTTTCGCCTCCTCTTCCTCATCATCCCAGTTGTCCTGTAGGGAAATTTAGGGGAGGCAATTGATAATAGTACTATCAGCAAACTATAGTACTAACTCCACAAATCACTATTTAACACAACATATACACACACATATATTTATATATATATATATAATATATATATATATATATATATATATAAAAAAACAATAAACATGGATTAGAAATAATAGACTAGAAATAAAATGAACACTCTAGGTGGAATATGTTCAATAAACATCATAGCCCAACAACCAGTGTTTTGCACTGGTGACATTTACAGAAACGTTTGTGTAGTGTACACCTTATTCAATGAACAGACACTATGGACAATTGAAGTGGTCTGGCCAGTCGTTTCCATAGTAGAATTACCTGAAGATTCTAGACTGTAGCTGGGAGAATAATCAAGTTTCAAAAAACTATGAAGAGGAAATAACAAATAATTTCGTCATACAGGGCGATCACCCAGCTGAGTTGAGTCATCACCAAATCATGATTTCATATTCATGTGGCTATGCTTGTTAGCCTGCCTCACGTTCAGTTTCCACGTTCAGAAATTTGAGGAAGGGACGAGTAATTTCATAATAGAATGTAGACAAGTTGTTGTATTGTCGTGATGTTAGGTAGGCTATTACTGACAACTTTACATAACGCCAGTATATAACGGCAAAACACGTTCAAGTTCACGTAACAACAGTAGTGGCCCGGCAGCAAGTATAGCCAGTTAGCCAACAGCCATTGTCATTGATTGCCGCTTACAAATAAATAGTAAACAAGCGAAGCAAATGGGAGTCAAGTTTAACCCACACTCGTTAAATGACACAGGCATGAATTAAATGTCTTTAGAGGCCATATAGTCCAACAGCTGCTATGCTAATTAGCAGCATGTTAGCACGACTATGGTAGCACTAGCAGCTGTCCGATTCATGGATGAGCCACATGAGTTGGCGTGACGATATAGCAGCACGTTGACTTAGCTTCATACCACAGTTGTATTATTGTTTATACTTCGTCACGACCCGTTTCGCTCGACCAAAAAAACGGGTCTTTTCGAACACGTAATTTCTGTCGGACGGAAGATGCGCGCGACGAACTAACACAATACATTGAGATAATACATAATATATGAAAGTATAGCACTCGACGCTAGCACAAGCTGTCAGGCATGGTGGTGGCATGGAATGGACACCGATCGGCCGGAGCTAGCATGAACAAGCTAGCGAAACACAGCCTTTAAACAGCTAAATGTATCGTGCCCGAGAAAATAATGGTCTCCCCCGTCGTTGTCACAACCGGGACACGTCGGTGACAGTCGAGCCGCTGCCGAACTTTACCTTGACATCTTCCTCTTCGTCCTCTCCTTCCCATTTATCCGCCACTACCGCCTTTTTTATCGGACCTGTCGGTAGGTCTGGTTCTTCGAAGCTCTCAGCGTCTTTAACATCAACAACAACAAAAAACATACAAATTGGGGGACAATCAAAGGTCTACGCGGAGTAATTTACCCGCAACCTTACGGGACGTGTTCATCCATGTACATGTCTGGAAATAAACATTCGACAGTACGGAAAAGAACTGGAAAATGCGTTCTTAACTTTAGTTTTCTTACCCCAGTCCGCCATGTTGGCTGTGTTGGTTGGTGGTGTGTGTGACAGTCAGATACTCAGCAGCTAGCCTCGGTCCCAGCCTTACTCATGCTGCTATCAGTGCTCAGCAGCAGCCAGCCACACAGCTTGAGTCAGCGCGAGGAGGATTTCGCTCCACGAGCACGAGCCAGAAAATAGCCCGATCTACAAGCTCACAACGCGTCGCAACAGTGACGCGCTGTGAGCTTGTAGATCGGGCTATTTTCGGCGCGCGACACTGGCGGCGCGCAGCCAAGTATAATGAAATCAGGCATCAGGTTTTCAGAATTCAGACACAACTCCTACCTTCTGGACTGCACGAGCACGTATATGCTCAGTTAAAACACAAACTCCTACCTACAGTTACAGTACCTTCTGGTACTGGTTACAGGTTTTAAAACAAAAGAAAAGTGAGCTTGGTCGTGAATCGTGATGTTATTCTGCAGTTGTAGATTATGTATAAATGTAAATTATGTAATGTAGTGTATTATGAATTCTATGTATGTTATTTATTAAATATGTGCTGGTGTGCCTGTTGGATACTCTTTTGTGAGGTGCCCCACAAATACAGTAATGAAACCCCCACAAATACAGTAATGAAACACCCTAAAATACATTAATAAATGATAAATGAATTAATGTAATTATTTGATAAAAGGAAAGGGCACATCAGCACTTCCACACGTACAGTAGGCCTACATCATGATAAAAACACAACAACGTCCTAAGGCTTATTCCATTAGAGAAAAGGAACACACTTGACTTTAATATTTCTTATAGTCAGTAGATTTCAAATTAGGTCTGGGCCAGACCACTAGGCTAGGGAACATGGGTGGGTCCTGGTACCCTCTCCCCTATGTAATGTATATTTAACTATATTAATTCAATACACATATTACAACTATTTCTCATAATGGCATTTAGTTAAAAAATACTTACAAAAATAAAATCAAGAGAGAATCTGAAATGGGGGTCTATAGGCCTAATCAGTTTTGGGCCAATAGATTTGAAAACCGCTAACGTCATGACTAGCCTCGGAAACCCAGACTAGCACTTCAGATTGTCACTATTTGCATACCATTTATGAGAAGGATGGATTTTGACTAAATCCATCCATCTAAATCCTAAATCATTTGTATTGAGTGTTCATAAAGATGTAAGGTAAGTTTCAGACTTCTGTAGATAGGTTTATTTTATTAATGTAGTTTGGTGTTTATCAATATATCACAATACAAAACTCACATCAGCAACAGACTGAAGTATTTTTTATAGAACAGTGTATGGTACATAAACAAGATATGACAAGCTGTAGAAATGTAACAAACATAACACACAGACAAAAATACAGTTTATAATCACTATAAAAATAGATGTACAACACCATTGTATGAGGAATAAAGTTTGTTTTAGGCCTAATTGTTCATGTGTTTTGCTTTCCGTTTTATGTGTGGTGTTACATCCCTGAGTGAGTAGGCTACGTTGATGTTCTGTTCTGGTCGGTTTGTTCAGGTTTAAAAACATAACAAATGTGAGCTTGGGTGTGATATGTTATTCTGCAGTTGTAGATGAATTTTGTATGTATTATTAATTATGCATTATGTATGATTCATTAGAACATGCTGTTGGATACTGCACATAATATGTCTTTTTTTAGGTGTTGAATGTTCATGCTAAACAGATAACCTCGCACAAAAGTGATGAGTGCTGATACACAAAATAAATTACAAACTCATAATAAACAAATGAAAGTGCGACTCGTTTACAGTATTGCACAGATTAGATTCATGTCAGTTTTGCAGTGGAAGTAGTTGCTCCTGGTCCAGCAGGGGTGAGCGAGGTCATTCCGCGGGGCAGATTAGGGCATGACAGGGCATGGCAGTACGATCAGCAGCATCAGCAGTCCCAGTAGGTGACACAGAGGACTGGGGCTCAGTGCCAGCCCCCAATTCCTCCACCACCCTGTGGACACACAGACACACATCAGTCCCAGTAGGTGACACAGAGGACTGGGGCTCAGTGCCAGCCCCCATGACCTCCCTGTGGACACACAGACACACATCTGTATCTGTACCATGTGGTGGAAAGGAACTAAGTACATTTACTTACCGGTAATGTACTTAGGATCTAAATATTGTACTTTTACTCCACTACATTAATTTTAAAACTTTAGTTACTAGTTACTTTGTAGATTTTGATTATTATTACAAAACATACATTAACCACTTCAGCCCTATATACATTCCATTTGAAAATAGCCGATCTACAAGCACACAATACATCGCATTAAAAAAATATTATTACATTTGAAAACTTGAAATGGGACATTCTGCATAATGAGTACTTTTACTTTTGGTACTTTAAGTACATTTCGATGCCAATATTTTGTACTTTTTAAATTATGGGTTTTTACTTGTAACGGAGTTGAATCTACATTGCAGTATTGATACTTTTACGTTTTAAGTAAATCATACAGTAAAGTTAAGCAATGTTTATCTTTGGTTACATTTCAAATGACCACCATTTGACTGCGTATACAGCTGAAGGAGAATAGATAGAAGATATTGGCAATTTACAGTTTATTAAGATCCTGCAAAGATTTACCTCTGATGTCCACTGGCTTGTCTTCCCATGGTGTCAGAACCATAGCAAGAGCTGTTCGCTGAACGCTTGAAAGGGCATCTTGTTGCTCAATCGTCACTACGGCAGCCTGTTCATAGGAGAACATGCCAATCTGTGTCTGGTCAAACACCACCTTGGAAGTAGAGAGTACATTGTGATGAAGTCAACAGACACAGGAGAATATCATGGGAAGTCACGTGTTGAATAGACAAAGGCAACCTATAGAACAAGGCATTTTGTTTTATATGGCTCAGAGGTTGTCTAAAATCACAGGACATTATAATGTTTACTAGTTCACTTGAGTATTAATTAATAATAATGACCCAAGAAGACTTACTTTAAACTTTTCGGGAGGTATCATTGAGATAGCCAGAGGTGTGAGGCCTTCAATCTGCTCCTTCACCAAAGCAGACATGGACATATCTGGAAGACCAGCTACACAGAATAGAAATGTTTCATAACTGGTTCTACTGAAGCTTATAATTAAGTTCACTCTCAGTGATTAATATTAATATATCATAATATAATGTTTCATAGGTTAGATACTAAGGGCAACAACAAATATGTTTTAATTTGGTTATTCACAAAGATAAAAAGAAAATAGCATTTGATTTGATTAATTTACATTGAATAGATCAAAATTACAAAATTACAACATTACAACGAGGAATTGCCTCTGTGAACAAAATGTCAGTCTCACTGGGATTTTCCAACAGTGTAGTGAAGAAGTTGTATAGTACATATGTACCGTACGCACGCACGCACGCACGCACGCACGCACGCACGCACGCACGCACGCACGCACGCACGCACGCACACACGCACACACACACACACACACACACACACACACACACACACACAGTATAGAGAACGAGAGAGAAAGAGTAAAAGTGAATATAATACCTGCTAGTGATCCAATCTCAATGAATACATCAGTCCCCCATGAACTTGGGTGTCCAAATGCAAGGCTGTGGGTCAGAAGCCCAACCAGGACCTCTAGCTGTTCCTCTGAACAGGTCATCTTCAGCTTTCCCAGCCACAACACTGCCTTGCTATAACCACCAGGGGGAGACAAAGTAAAGCCACATAAATTAGGCCTCATTGTTTCCACCAGGCCAAAGGCATGGGGAGAGAGTATGTTTTGCACTCCGTCCATGTGTGTGAGTGTGTGTGTGTGTCCATCCGTCCGTCCGTCCGTCCAGCCGTCCGTCTGTTACCAGCTAATCTCTGGCACCGCTAACCCGGTCGACGCCAAATTTTGCACACCCACGGCCTGTTATAGCGCCACCAGGAGGCCGACTTTTTAAAAACTCATTTTTTTATATTACTCCTCCAGATTCTGTCCAAAAATCCCGCAAATCTATAGTCATGTGTTCAAGCCGGATCAGTCCGATATTTCATATTCCATCCTAGCTTTCAAAGTTCAAAGTTTCAGTATTGGCCTGTTTTGAACCATGAAAGCGTGGAATCTTTCACAGAATTTCCTACTAGGAAGGAGTATATCCCACCCTTTTCACATTGGCCTGTTATAGCGCCACCAATAGGTGGAATAAAATGCCTCAAATCATCCAATTGCCGTCCAAGGCATAAGAAGAAATGGCACCCTTTTCACATTGGCCTATTATAGCGCCACCAGGAGGCCACAGCCTGACCTGCCCTGGTGGAGATCTGTGCCCTGAGTGGCACTTTATCTAGTTTAGACTGCAGTCACATTCAGTCAAATCTGATTCAAATCTGATTTATTTCTCAAATCTGATCTTTTGCCCCGACCATTCACACTGCCGTTTTTAAGTGACCAGATCTGATCTGCGTGTTCAGACTGGCAGCCAAATCCAGCCTGAATCAGATCTGTGCCACATCCAGATTGGAATCTGATTTGTTTAAATAAGTATAAATGGAGACAGGTTACATACAAGTTACATGGAATCTGATTTAGATCAGGTTGTTGCATTCAGACTGAGACAGATCGCGTCAAATCAGATTTGAATCAGATTTGAAACCACCTCTGAATGTGGCTCAAGTCACATTGGAAAAAATCAGATTCCATATGACTTGTATGTGACCTCACTGACCTGTCTGCATTTAGACTTATTTAAACAAATCAGATTTCAATCTTGATGTGGCACAGATCTGATTCAGGTTAGATTTGGCTGCCAGTGTAAATGGGGCCTTAGTTGGGGGTGTCTTCTCTCTAACCCCAGTTCAGAGTGATGCTCACCTGAACTCCACAGCATTGAAAAGGCGCATTTCTGTGGGTTTAGCACCACAGACAATGTGTCCCATTGCCGCCAGTGTGCTTGAAACGAGTCTGCTGGGCGTCAGCTTGGTTGAGTTAAGCAAGGCGGAGAACAGTACACTCAGCTGGCATGACAGAAAGATGCAGAAAAAGAGTAATTTGATTGGATACAGCACTGTAAGGTTTACATATACAAATACAACATACAAAAAGGAGGTGGTGTCTTCAATAATTGATATGTTCTGAATGTATGTCATTGCTGTGTAGTGTAGTATACTGTATATCACTTATGCCTGTGGAGGAAAACGTGTCAATACTATATGATAGAGTTTTTTTTTATTATAGTGTCCTGCGCCACAAGATGCCCAGCCCGTACGGGCTTACAAGACACTCACAAAATTGACAGGGGCGTTACTAGCGCTACGCAGACAACGCAACTGCGTTGGGGCCCAGAGGCATTTGGGGCACACGGCCGCCCACCCGTGCCGTCTGTAAAATAAAATTATAAATACATACAGGATACAGAGATGCAATGACAGTTGAGTTGAACATAGTTTGGCGGAGCCTGGTGGTGGCTGCTGCTAGCACACACCATCATAGGCACACACGTGCCCCGCCTCCCAACAGCTCTGGTGGAGTGTAGGGCTGTAGGCTAATAACTGAAGGATCAATGTCATAAGTGTCTGTGGCGAGTGTGCAGTGGGCTCTCTCTCGAGTCCCGACAGCTAGGTACGTTCAGAAATCACAACTACTACTGTACAGTGCCCCGTTGTTTATAAACCAAAATGGGTGGGTTGCTGTTGGGGGGCACTTGCTGACCAGCCTGCGTCGGGGCCCACTGACATGTAGTTACGTCGCTTACACCAAGATACACTACAAACAGAATACAGATACATATAGTTCTCCAGCGCAATTGCCATGCCTAATATGTGTGGGCACTCAGATGGCACAGTGCCTGCCCACCAGCATGGAGGTTGTGGGTTCGAATCCACCGTGGTGCATCTGGCTTTGTCGAGCATCTATAAGAACACATGTGGCCTGTGGGGATGGAAGCCAGGTGGGGAGGGTAATAATTGTCACGGCACGTACTGGGGCGGCACCTGTCAGGAGGGAGTGTTGGGCAGGAGGAGTAGGACTAGGACTGAGGCTCTCTGTCCTCCCGGGGGGGGCTCCTCACTGGCGGATAAGTCAGTAAGGTACAACAGCAGTGTCAACACACAGAATGTGTGGGGAGACATATAACCTTGGGAGAAAAATAATAATGTAAAATACTGCGGCAGTGACTCAGGAGGCAAATCGGCCACTTGGCAATCGGAAGGTTCAGAGTTTGATCCCGGGCTCCCAGGTTACTGTGTTACTGTTAAAGTGTTCCTGAGCAAGACACTGACCAGTGGTCCGGATGAACATATTGGTGCCTTAATTCCTTGCACAGTTTCATCTGCCATCGGTGTGTGAATGTAATGCAAATTGTAAAGAGCTTCGGATAAAAGCGATAAAATCATTTGCCAAGTGGGAACTGGGAAGAAGCATGAATGAATGGCCATGAAACCATCTATAGAGGGCATGCGCATGCATAAAGTGAGTGGCAAAGTGAGTTTAACGTTGTTTAATGCAATCAGATAGGACTTTTCTATTTGCATGGGCTGTAAAGGCCAGAAAGTAGTTTTTTGGTATGATGGTGATGTCACACGCATACCCTCCAGCAACAGCCGCTGCTGTTGTGAAACAGCCGAGTTTTCCTCTGGCATCCATGTACCACCAGGTGGAAATATTCCCAGCTCCCATTTGGCATGTACTGTATATGGGCATTGGGCTGTGACCAAAGATGCTACCTGTCTGTTACTCCAGGTGCTGACCACACCCATAGCAGCGATGCTTCCAGTCTCAGTCAGACGAAGAGTTGCCAATTCTTCTATTGGCAGCTGGACAGCTAGTTGACCCAACTGAGAGATCACTGTGGGGGAGAAGGATGATACAGAGCCATACAACTGCACGCACGCACGCACGCACACGAGCACACGCGCGCGCACGTACACGCGCACACGCACACACGCGCACACACACACACACACACACACACACACACACACACACACACACACACACACACACACACACACACACACACACACACACACACACACACACACACACACACACAGTGACACACATTTATATTGCATCAAGGTATTGACAAGTTCAAACTGGTATTGCAGTGGGTAAAGTTTGACTGTATATATATATATATACTATATAGTTCACCAAAATGTTTTGTTCAAATGATTTGTTCACCAGTTCATTCAGTGCTTGGCTGTGGCTCTGCCTGCACTGCGTAGTAGTCACTCACTGAACTGAAACACACCGACTGAAAGAGCAACACGTTCAGCCAGCTGCCTGCTCAGAGAATGGGCTCTAAACTCCTGCAATTATTCACGATGTGCCTCACATTTCAGCGTTGTTAACAAGTATATTTGGTTAATGAATGGCCAAGATACACGTTTACTGAGAGGACCCCCATCTGACAAGCATGTCAGTGGTCGGACACAGTGGTTTAATTATTACATACAATAGTTTAACTTTAATTATTAAAGATCAGATTAATTATAAACTCAGTTTTCTATTAATAGTAATTGCAAGTTTTACTTCCTACACAAACATGCTGTTTAGTATTAGTGCAGGCAGGTCTCTGGGATCAGATTACGCTCGCTGAAGTAAATACAATAGTGATTCATTCACACGGAAAACTGAACACAGTACTGAGGACCACAATGGAAACAATTCCCTAGGACTTTTTGTGTTGTGCTTTTAGCCCAAGGGTTTTACTGTACCTCTGTGCTGTTTACATGTTTGACTAATAAAGTATTCAATCAATCAATCAATCAATCAATCAATCAATCAATTAAAGGGAGAGACTTCTCCCTTCTGGCTCCAAAACTATGGAATGCACTTCCCATTACAATCAGAACTGCAACCTCACTCCCAATCTTCCGTCGTAGTCTGAAAACCCACCTTTTCAGACTCCATCATGGCCCGTAGCACTTACCCTAGCCCCTTAGATAGCACTGTATGTAGACTTAGATAGCATTTTATAGTATATATGTGTATGTATAGTTTATATGTATAGTTTCATTATATAGATATATACTGCATGTTTCATGTTAACTACTTTTTATGTATGTGATGTATTGCCATGCTTTTTGTTCTTGCTTATTGTAAATCGCTCTGGATTAAGAGCGTCTGCTAAATGCCTAAATTGTAAATTGTGTGTGTCCGGGCCTTATTGCTTTAGAATCTTACCGCTTTGGCTTTTCTGAGAAGCTCAGTGTGTTCGTATGGTTCAAGGAAGGGGTCTAAACCCATCAGCTCCAAACAGTTGGCGAAGGCCGATTTGGTCATGGCTGTCAGGCTGCCAATAGTCCATGCAGCAGGATTTGTTGTATGCAGAATCTCACAGCTGGGAATACTACTAGAAGCTGACCAAAGACAAACAATGAGCTATGTTACTGCAGACAAGAGTACAAATGGAATCAAAAGGACCTGAGTTAAATTAACACAAAGTATTGTACTGTGCATTGTATGTGGTGTGATTATACTGTATGTCGTTTTACTTTTACTAACTAGCTGGTTTAATTAGATCTATTAAGTGACAATCTTGTTAATTAAAAAACTATTGTGTCATGGCATGTGTTGCATTATCCACTATGGTTATTGCATATTGGAGAGTGATGTTTGCACTCTTACAGAGAAATAAGTAAAAGAACGAGACTTACGCAGACGACCCGTTCTGAGGAAACCAAAGAATAACTGAAGAACAAACTGCTGCTTGTCAAACAACTCTTTCCTCTCATCCAGGCTTCTGCCCTTCTGACAGTAAACTCCTACTTTGCCATCTTCCCACTGATGCTGGCTCAGGAATAGCCTCTCTATACGCCCTGGGGTCATCAAAACCTATGTATGCATGTGCGCACAACACGTGCGCACGCACACACGCACGCACGCACGCACGCACGCACGCACGCACGCACGCACGCACGCACGCACGCACGCACGCACGCACGCACGCACGCAGACACACACACACACACACACACACACACACACACACACACACACACACACACACACACACACACACACACACACACACACACACACACACACACACACACACACACACACACACACACACACACACACACACACACACACAGAGTTCAGAGTTAGGAGGACAACAGGAACCTCAACATCTGATCCTGACACCTACTGGAGATTTGATACCCAACGGATTTATTTACAGCTTGCCCTGTCCTGTCCTGGCATCAAGTAACAATCCCAACACTCCCTTGTGAAGTGCCGTACATGAAGTTAATTCAAGATAACAGCCTGTGTAACTGTCCTCAATCTCAGAGGCAAATTATGCTCTGATTAGAAGACTATAGCTTCTGTGAGGGGATCACTGCACTGTACTCACAACTGCTGGATAAGATGAGGTGAGCGGAAAACAACACCAAAGAGAAAATATGTTGTTTTACCCTGATGAAGGTCTGCTGATCAAAATTCACGATACTTGCATGGGGAAATCTCTCTCTCTTTCAGAGCATGAAGCAAGTGTTGTTTCCTCAAAGTAAACACTAGTAACACCAAAAGCATTGTGTCAAATGTCCCTTTCCCATTAATCTTGTACTGTAAATTGCTACATTCCTTTATAGCTAGGAGAGATGCTTCTGGGCACTCTCCGGTTGAGAATAGTCTCTCTCTTAAACTCTTTGTTTGTGTAGCTCAGAAGGGAAGCCATCCAAACCAGCAGCTTTACTGGTAGCCATATAACCAAGTCAAACTTACTTAAGGTGGCCTTACACTAGCCGATTTTTTTCAATCTGAAATCTGATAGCACCACACACTACAGGATAATCGGAGCGGGGCAGAGCAAATATCAAACATTCTTGATGTTGATCGGGCCGATCCCGATCGCGCTTTGAGCGGTCGGGCACCCCCCGAGCGTCAAAAATGCCCGATTATCGGCTAGTGTAAGGCCACCTTTACTGTACTTATATAGTTATAGCAAAGGATACAATAATTTTAAATGGCAACATTTAAAATGAAGAAAGATAGCAAATGAGTGTTATCTTTTGAAACAAAGCTGAACGAATAGATGAAAAAAAAGTTCAGCCGTAAACTCACTGTGGGAATTTCTTGCAGTCTGTCTTTTGGTAAGAAGAATAGAAATCTGTCCACCTGATTGAGAGTAATTGGTGTCCAGTTCTGTACGGGTCTGTGAAAGCAGAAACAATTTATCAAGGGCAGCCATAGTGTGTATAGCATGTGTTTGCATTCTATTTGCGAGGACAAAGGCCCATTTCCACTGCATGATACCGGCTGAACTCGACTACTCACTTTTGGTACCACATACTTCATTTTCATCATTATAATGTGCAACCATCTGTGTAGGAGAGTGCTAAATAACAGTCGCAACTTGTCTGGAAATAATATGCCGGTGGATTCGAATCCCTACTCTCTGTGGTGGACGGCAGGTACTTTACCCCTGGCCTGCATCCCCAAACACACACAATGACAACATTTTGGGTGAGAAATAGGCCATGTAGTTGCTCAGTAGTGACTAATTTCACATTTACATTGGCTAGTTTAAAAGGATCCCTGGCTAATACGACTTATATTCCTTAAAACATTATATTTGCCCTGTATAACTATATTTTATTTATTAGAAATAGTCCGTTTTTGACTCAATAGGGAAAAGTCCTGTCGCAAGTTGATGTGTGGTCCAGGCCGGTCTACCCTATAACGTTAGCGGGTTTCCGTAATCACGCATGGCGGTAGGGATGGTCACAACTGACACACACACACACTCACACACACACACACACACACACACACACACACACACACACACACACACACACACACACACACACACACACACACACACACACACACACACACACACACACACACACACACACACACACACACACACACACACACACACACACACACACACACCTGCACGAGAAAGAAATGTTAACAAAAAGCTTTTATGTATACTGTAATACATTTACACAGAATAAGTAATTCAGGAGATCCTTTATGATGACGTTGATTGGCTCAGTTGGCCATACTGTAAATCAATGAAAATATAACAAGCTTTCGGACAGCTGATTAAGCTTTTGCAGAGAACTTGTACAGTCTACTCATACAGCTTTTCAATTCAAGTAGTTATCTTTTTAATGGGACAGCCAGGGCTGTGTATTCCATTTATCCAGATGATTTGTGCCAGGCGAATTTGGTGTCACGTTACACAGCTTGCATTTGACCTTGTTTTCATTAAATATTAGTAATGCTGTGTATCATCCTCTGACATAAAAGTGTGTCTGTGACACGTTCCAGTGGTCCAAGTAGACAACATTGTTATTCCTCCCCACACACATTTATCTGTGTTGTATCCTAATCATTTGTCCATTACTGCAAAACAGCTGTTGATTGTGACTCGTTCCTGCTTTCTATATAAAGACGCTAGCCCCATTTGGAATCTCTCCCTCCGCTATACAGTATAGCGGAGGGAGAGATTCAGAAATTCTAATATTCGTGCACATCCTTACTCGATGGAGGTGATACCAAAAATCAAATAAAAAGGCTTGTAGAGTTGAGTTAAATTGAGCCAATACCATGTAGTGGAAATGCAGCATATTATGTGACAGTCACAATACCCAAATGTGCCAGTCTCCTGTAAGATGCGTGCCACCAGGTCTCTCTTGTTGCTGTTATAGCAGAGCCCTCTGAGATACTCCACACTGTCAACAAAGAAGCTCCTCTCCACCATGTTAAACACCTCATCCGCCACATATGTCACCATAATACCCAATGAACGGAACTCTTCCTCTGTGAATGCCCCAGTGTGCATGCCCTGGGGAAAGAGTCAAACGTTTCCTTTTAACTTTATGATTCAATCACGAGTGTAACAAAGGGGGACAAAAACACAACATGATGCTCAACTGACCAATATCGACAACATCTTGTCCACCAGTAATTCCCGTTTGGTTCTAGGAAGCAACAGAAAGTGACGTGGTTCCTCCTGGATAATCATGTTTCTAAGAGTATCCATCATGTCTGCTGGGAACGTTTTGATGGTGGTCACCCTGCAGGCAACCATACAAAAATAACAACAAAAACATGACAATCAATAATACACTGCTTTTCAACGATTTTCTAAAAAATACTTTTTATTATGGACTGTATACTATGTGTAGTATAATGACTAATGACAATTACTAGACTTACGGAAGGGTCAATGCCATCTCAGCTCCTAGTTCCCCAAGCAGTTCAGAGAAGAACGCAAATTGCCATATCTCTTCGACCACACATTTTTTCTGCACGAGGAACAAAAATCACGTATTTTCTAGCTGTAAATAAAATCTTCTATAACCTTGGCATGAAATTGACTATAATCTAACATGGTACCTTGTTACCTTACCAGTGAGGTATGGAGAGGCCCAGGCTGGTCTCTCAAGAAGGTCAAGATGCTTTTCACCGAAGAGGCTGAAGAATGAAGCTTGAAGAGTCTCTTTATGACTTTGCAGCTCACACCCTGGCCTACTGTCCCTAGAGTCCTATACGCACCAAAGGAGCAACCATTGTGATGCATGTGCAAGTAGATACAAACGTATATGTGCACGTATACATCACTAGAACACTAAAAAGGATAACTGTAATCAAGGAAGACTCACAAAAGCAGAGTGACAGCTAGGGCTGACTGACTTCAAATAAATATCACGATTATTTCAAACGGTTGCCTCGATTACGATGATGAAACAATTATATATAAAAAATAAAAAAAATAGCAGATTTACAAGCTCACCACACCGGACATGTTGTGAGCTTGTAGATCAGCCATTTTACGATTTGTGTACGCCACGTCGCCACCATTGTACAACAAAGTATAGAATTAAGTGGTTAATCAGACGAATCAATTTAGTTGATTATAAAACATCTATTACAGTTTTCTCGTGTCAATTCGCTGATATATAAGAAAAGAAAAAGTACAGTATATTTCCAAATAGTGGCCCTTACTCAAATAACTGCCCACTACCTAATAACAGCCTGGGGTCTGAACTGTCTGATACAATTTTGTATAATAGCCCCCGTCCGTATAACGCCCGGGCCGTTATTTGCAAACTTAGTCAGCCTCATTTACATTTTGTTGAATGACGGTGTGCCGAAAATAGATCTACAAGCTCCAAGTGTCGCGTCTGCAGCGTGTTGCGAGCTTGTAGCGTGCCACTCACTGTGAATCCAAGCAGAGGTCTCACAAGTATAGCATACCACTACACCAAAGTCCTCTGCGCATCCCAAAAATAAGTTGTAATTTAACTTGCGCCATACTCAGTCAATTCACAACTGATTGTTATAATTAAAAAAATACGGGTATTTCCTTCCTTATCTTTGGTTATTCAGTTATGGTTCTAAATATCGTTATTGAATTGCCCAGCCCTGGTGATAGCTATTCTGATATGAGACAATATTTCTCTCACACACACGCACGCACACACGCACGCACGCACGCACGCACGCACGCACGCACGCACGCACGCACGCACGCACGCACGCACGCACGCACGCACGCACGCACACACACACACACACACACACACACACACACACACACACACACACTTACATTAAGTCTTCTTTATGAAGGTTTGGATTAGAATGTAACACTTCTTTGAATATTGCCATAGCCTAAGAAAGAAAGCATGCAGGACATAATCATTAGTACATTTGATATGGGAGTACAGTATATATTTCTATGTTATTTGTGATTTATCATGTAATCTACATATTGGTAGAGAGAGTGGACCAGTGCTACTTTCATGTCCAGTGTCATGGAATACTTTACACGCATTGACAAGAAAGCCAATTATTTCTGTCAGCGGTTGCACAACCAAAGCCTTTATTCCAGTAACTAAATAATTCAGCAGCTGCCAGCTAATCTAGACAGTGTCATACGTGCCTTCACATGACAACAGAACAGAGATGGTGTGTGTGCGCGTGCACTCTTAAATTGACTGCCACGATTGTATCGAGGTGCCTGATTCAAGGGGCAAAAGTTACCCCGGAACTCACGGATAAGCAATCCTATTGCGGGAGGATCGCAGATTTTTTTAACCAAGACCGGAATCGGCCGTAAATAATGCTCATTAAAGTCAATAAGGGGGAACCTTTTTACTGACGGACCAACCACTTCCTGTTTATCTCCTAGACACGGAGATGCTGATAGACAGTAGTAACATTGCTTTATTTAAAACATAACATTTCACTGAATGGGGTGTGAGTATTGGGTAGGCATACCTGTTGTGTATTCCATGAACGTGTGTATGTATAGGAACCATTGGTAAGTAGTAGTTTGGTCCTAGGCAGTACGCTGAGCAGAGGCGTGTGGGGGAGGAGAGGCTCTACAGCATCGAGCCAGTTGACCACCAAGGGCGAACCCTGGACCACATGGACAGCACCATGACAGAGGTTTAATTAACAGTGAAGGGTTTCATTCAATATCTGTTGGCTAAAACAAATGTTAGTGGATACTCACAATCATAAAAAGTAAGATTCCAGATATGAAAATTGATAAGAAAAGATTACAAAAAACTATTAACAGATGTTGTGTGATGTTTCTATTTGTTTTGTAAGAGTAGGAGTCCGCTTTTTTAAATAATGGATACATCATTTTGTAACAAAGCTATCAAATAACTAGTGGACTCCAAGTATAACATTAACATAGGATTTGGGCCTCAATATAATTATTTGTCATTTTATAATTCAGTGTGCGCGTGCTGTGTGTGAGTGTGTGCATTTGCACTGCACATGTACCCATAGTTTGGTGGCAATAGCATTGGCTTGCGGATGGCTGAGGCCCGGCTTGTAGAGGGCTATGGCAGGCAAAGATGACAGCAGGATGTCAGCTGGCAGAGACCACAAAGATTCTACCCTCACCCCGCTAATGAGGGAGCCCAGTGTCTGCAGCCCACCTACTGCAGCCTGTTGGACAGGACACAGTGCTGAATGAATGAAGACAGTGTCTACATGAAACACACCTTTTTATGTTTAATAAAAGGTACTTACAATGTTATTTGCAGGCAGCTTGTTCACAATTATTTGAGCCTGGAAGGTAAAGAAGGCATTAAGTAATAAACTGGATTGCTAAATCGTAATGGTAAAACATATTGGTTAACCACATTCTATTCTAATGACTATTCTAGTAACTCCATGTGGCATATGGCAAGAAAGAAGACAACAGCTGCCAGGCTGAGGTAAAAGTAAAAAAAAAAAAAAAAAAAGAGTGCCAGCTTCAGATCATAGCTAAGGCATCTTACAGGCCTTATCTTTATTCACCTCAGGATCAGTGTCTCTTAAAGACTGCCTGTCAGCTGTTGTTCCACACTATAACTTCCACCTGCTGCCAGAAAACCCAACCATGTATGACAAATACGGGCTTGTGCAGTGAACTGGATTGACTAATCGCAAACTTAGTGAGACTAGACATACTTCAATGTCCTTTAGTAGTATAAATTACACTTCATAGACACTAAATCCTGAGTGTTAGTTATGTGTCCATTTTTACACTCAAATAGTTAAACCAGGATGTTGCTGTGTACCTCTTGTGCGTCTTACAGATGGTAATATAGGGCTTATTAATAGCATTAGGTGAGGTCAGTGCATGCCTACTCCGCAAATGTACATCACGGGTGGTGGGATTGTACCCATGAATTAAAGCAAAATGAAATATCATGACTGAAATGTATTTGTTAATATTGTTCTAAACCTATATTCCTACTAAGAACTCACAGATTGAGGCTTTAACATTTGCCTTTAGGAAATATCTGAGAACATTGGGGTTTCATAAGATGCTTCTGAACATGTATTCTATTACTACTTTGTTAAACACGTCATCATCTATTCCATTGCTACCTTGAGAACCTCAAATACTCTTGCATCTTAAAATAACTAATAACCAAACATAGCCAATCTCAATCAGTCGTACTCGTAACATGTGTACTCTACCTGTGCCGGACTGAAAGACACAGAGGCCAGGGCAGGGAGGGTAGGGACCAGCTGTGATTGGCTGAGACCCTGTAGGAAGTTCACCCCTAGTGGGGGCAAGAAGTGAGCCATATCAGCCAGCTGGGAAGTGGAGAGTGAGGACGGGTTCTCAAACTCTTCCTCGAACAAACTAGAGATCTGGATTAAGGGAGCATATTATATACACAGCTGTAATGTGTGCACATGGACCATGGATATATTTAATGAAAGTGGCAGATAACACTATAGGTTGTACATACCATGCGACTGGGCAGGTTGAAGCCATGCCGAGCACACTCTAAGATGTTGTCCTGGATGACAGAGAAGGCTTCCGTGTTTTTGTATGGTAGCAGCTCCTCTGGCTCTGCCAAGCATGTCAGATTACTCAGCCTATAAGGGCACAGACACTAGATCAACAACAGAGATATGCCTGCAACTACTGCTGCTGTTTTCTTTCCTTTTTTGCGTGAACATCTAATAAAAAGCTTACAAAGACAGCAGTCAGATGTGTGTTCATATCTACTGACCTGGTGAAATCCTCAGCGGTCAGGTTTCTGTAGGTGCCAATAATGCTCTGAGCTACAAATTGCTGCTGAAGGGAACTCAAGGTGTTCCTCTGCAACACATCTAGACCTTCCAACAACTGAGCCAGACAAATACAGTACACAGTCAATCCTGGATGTTAATTCAGCTACTTTTAACCTGGCGTCCCTACTTTGGCCATGTCATTAAAGATGATTTTCAAAACATTTCTAAAACATGAGTTAAACGTTTTAATGGTCTTATGGAGCTATACTGTTTTGGGGTTTATGCTCATTGCTTACAGTTTTAAGAACGTGTTTAGTGTTTCAGGAATTGTGTTTAAAGGTAGTGTACTGTAAGTGATATTTTTTGGTTAAAACAAAACTTTTGTTAAAAAGTTAAAGCACTATTTTTTCATAGTAATATTGCTATAGAGTGTTTGTTCAGTAACAGGGATCTCTCCAGCTCCTCAATGAACAGAAAATACATTTTCAGGTGGGTTGCAAATTTTCAGCCTATCAGGAGAAACTTAAAGTACCCATTTATCAGCTAGTGTTCCAGTTCCAATTTTGTCTGCTCATTTCTTTGTGTCATCACTTCCAATTTATATTATATATTAGAAGAACGAAAAAACATTGCATGGATGCACCTGGGACGTATCCTCAGCAGCGTTGGAACTAACGCCCTTACATTAAGTTACTTTACATAACGAAACTACTTTTTGCTGTAACTTGTGTAACTCTTTACATTTTCCCATTCAGTAACGCCATTATAGTTACTGTGTTTTCAATGGGTGAGTTAGTAGTTACCCACGTTGCGTAATGTAATCCAAAAGAACCGTGCATGGGCAGGGCATCAGTATTATATCGATATCATTAGACTGGATATTGTCTGTGATTTTGGATATTGTACTATTGGCATAAGTGTTAAGAGTAGAGCTTAAAACACACCACAACTGGACCAGTGACATATGTTTTCCTTGAAAAACATATGTCTGGAAAATAAAACCTTTATTTTTTTTATAAAGTAAAGTAACTAGTAACTAGTTACTTTCATAATTTAGTAACTAGTAAAGTAATTAGTTACATGTTCAGACTAGTAACTTATAACTATAACTAATTACATTTTAAAAGTAACTTGAACAACACTGATCCTCAGTGATGTATCCCAAGGTCATCGGGGTTTCGGGTCTCGCAACATCATACCCCTCACTCAGGTGACCCAGCCGGGGTGATCAAGTTCCGACTTACGCCCCAGTAGCTACCCACGATCAGTCCCATTAGGGAAAGACAGTGCCACACAGTCCGCCGCTCCCGAACTACTCTGCCGGGACTGGGAGGTCTGGCGCGTGGAAGGACTAGGCTCTGTGGGTTGACTCCTGTCCGGGCCCCTCCTACATCTCACCAGGTCCACTCCTGCTCTCACCAGGTGCACCCAGGACCTGTGCGTTGCACCAGACTCCCAGCACCAGATACTTCATTCAGGAGTGGCAGATTTTTGAGCCGCAATAGTTCCGCAGGCTCCACCGGGGCCAACGGTGGTGCTGCATATTAAAATATCATTGCAATAAAGAGCTGGAGAGACATGGAGAGACTTAAACACTTATTTTAACCAAAGAAAATCACTTAACCTACCTTTAAGTAAATGAGGAAAAACACCAAATGCTATAACAATGTTAAAGGAGAATTTCAGACTAGAAGGCTTTCTTACCTTTATTTGTAGTTGTTACGTCCCCACCAAAGAGATCCAGGTGTTATTTTGTGCAAAAGCGCATTATTGGCTATTTCCCCTACCATAAGCCCTCAATGAATTGAATTGAATTGAATTGAATTGAATTGAATTGAATTGAATTGAATTGAATTGAATTGAATTGAATTGAATTGAATTGGGTTTTAGTGCTAATTTGCTTATTTCCATCGCTCAAAAATCATTTTTTAATATATATCCTATCTTCATAATGTAAATAGTATCCCAAGCCGCACACTTTACTACTTATTTCGATGGAAATAAGCGAATTAGCACTAAAACCCAACCCCCATTGAGGGCTTATGGTAGGGGAAATAGCCAATAATACGCTTTTGCACAAAATAACACCTGGACCTCTTTGGTGGGGACGTAACAACTACAAATAAAGGTAAGAAAGCCTTCTAGTCTGAAATTCTCCTTTAACTATACTATTTCAACATGGGCTTAACAGGTTTACTGGTTTAATTTCACTAGAGAAAAAAAAGAACAAATAAATAAAAGCACCAGAGATGGAAAAAACTAAAAATCATATTTTATGAACATTCCTATAGTCTTCCAAAAACCTGCTCTAATATTCACATATCAAGCATTTGTGAAAGGTCGGCCACTATTTTTATCCCAGGGACATTTTTTATTCATGAGTCTTATCTTTACTTATTGAACATTATCTACACGGCCAAACATAACATACAGTGGTGATGAAAGAGAAAGAGGAGGCCGGCTATGCTGTTGACCAGTGTGACAAGTAGCTTAGCTGTGCCCTGAGGCTAATCGGACAGACAGAGTTCTGGCTGCTCGGGTTTCCTAGCCAGGTGTCAGAGCTCAGAAGGCTGTTACCTGAGCAGGTGAGAGGTGTTGGAAGCTGTGGAAGGGCAGGTATGCGATCAGGTTACCAGTGTCACTGATGAGAGAGGGACCTGCTATGGTCATGTTAAGGGGGCCCATCACCTGGCCGTACCACCTCCCGAATGCCTGCCGCTGCTCCAGGGACATCTGCGGCAGGCTGCTGTTAATGGCCTCCTGCCTAAAATAACAAAACAGAAGATACACTCAGATGCGTTTCTCCATTTGTACTATCTCAGAGTTAAAGTAACATTCAGAATTTTACAGGGATTTCTTTTTAAGATTTCCTTTTGGGAGTTTTATGCCTTTATTGATAGCTAACTGGAAACAGGGAGAGATATGGGGAGTGACACGCAGCGAAGGCCGTCGGGATCGGTACTTGAACCCGCAACACGCTGTTGGAGCCTAGCGGTCCGGGTATTTTACAAATTATGGAATAACCGAAAGAACATGGGTCAAACGTGAGATGACTATAGGATGGCGATGCTCCCAGACATCATTTTAGAGATGTCTGAAAAAATCAAGCTGAACTTTTGTCCTGTACCTCAGATACTGAAATTAATTGAAATGCTTCGCCTACATGTGGTGAATCTGCAACAAATTCCTGAACACAGGATCTTCTAGATTTAAATCCGGTCATCTGGTTAGTTTCCTTCACTCTGTATCTATAATGCATGTGCCAAACACCTTGGGACACAATGACTCATTACCAGTAAAAGCCTCACACCTGACCGTGTTCAGTTGCCTGCATATACAGTAGAGTAAAGTGAGCTTCTTATAGAGCGTCGCAGTCCCGCCTCCTACCCTGGACCAGGAAATGAATCCCAATGCATTTTTCCCATAGACATTTCAAAAAGTATTTATTTAAAGACGGTTACGCCGCGGACAAAGCCAACTCGAGTTGTGACAACTCATGACAACACAAACAATATTTTGGACCAAACAAATAATTAGAAAGAAGAAAAAAACGGCAGGTTACAACACTTTTTTTGTTGTTTTTCTTCTTCTTATTTGTTTGGTCCAAAATATTGTTTGTGTTGTCATGAGTTGTCACGACTCGTGTTGGCTTTGTCCGCGGCGTAACCGTCTTTAAATAAATACTTTAAGAAATGTCTATGGGAAAAATGCATTGGGTTTCATTTCCTGGTCCAGGGTAGGAGGCGGGACTGCGACGCTCTATAGTGCACAATTACAATCATAATTCATTCTTTTGACAGCTAAAAAGTTAGATAACTGGCCCATAAGATAAATGTCACTCACACATTGACGTTGGTCTGTATTCGAGGCAAAGATTTGATGTCAGCAGGACTGGCTCTGGAAAGCAGAGGAGCCAGCTCTATGAAGAGACTGCTGTCTTTGGTCAGGTGGCTGCGGAACAGCACTGAGATCATGGTGGACAAATACTCACTGGTCAGCTGGGAAACAGAGAGACAGACAAATACTCACTGGTCAGCTGGGAGACAGACAACATGTTGTCAATCAGTCGAGATATACTGTAGTCTCTCAGCGACCCCGGTTTATTTCCATTATTTGCACATGGGATTGACACACACACACACACACACACACACACACACACACACACACACACACACACACACACACACACACACACACACACACACACACACACACACACACACACACACACACACACACACACACACACACACACACACACACGACTATGGGTTACAAATCACACTTGGGTCACTGGCAGTAGTGACGGGGAAGGGGTTCAATTTCCAACCCCTGATTGGCCAGCCCATCTATGATCTCAGCCCTCATTTTTGTTTTATTTTATTTTTTAAACTTTTATTTAGACTAATTAGACACAATAAGTAAATGTAATTGTGGTTTTTACCACTTTATTTAAACATGATTTATAATCCATTAATGGCAACAGAAGCAGTGTGGAAGGGATAGAGACACTATAGACGAATATACACACTATAGAGACACACTATAGAGCGTCACAGTCCCGCCCCCTTTCATGACGACGCCAGGCCCAGGAAATGAATCCCAATGCATTTTTCCCATAGACATTTCAAAAAGTAAATTTATTTAAAGACCTTTTAAGCGTCGTACGAAGCCAACTCGAGTCGTGACAAATCATGACAACAAACACAATATTTTGGACCAAACAAATAATTACAAAGAAGAAAAACAACAAAAAACATTACATTTTTTTCCTTTTTTGTTGTTTTGCATTGTACAGTGTTCTCCCTCCTCATCTATTCTGTTAGCTACATTAACTGTGTTACCTTTAGAGTAGCCTTGTTCCTCCTATAGTACAGTAGGATCTGTCTGACCGTAGTGTGTTACCTTTAGAGTAGCCTTTTTCCTCCTATAGTACAGTATAGGATCTGTCTGACCGTAGTGTGTTACCTTTAGAGTAGCCTTGTTCCTCCTATAGTACAGTAGGATCTGTCTGACCGTAGTGTGTTACCTTTAGAGTAGTCTTGTTCCTCCTATAGTACAGTATAGGATCTGTCTGACCGTAGTGTGTTACCTTTAGAGTAGCCTTGTTCCTCCTATAGTACAGTAGGATCTGTCTGACCGTAGTGTGTTACCTTTAGAGTAGCCTTGTTCCTCCTATAGTACAGTAGGATCTGTCTGACCGTAGTGTGTTACCTTTAGAGTAGTCTTGTTCCTCCTATAGTACAGTAGGATCTGTCTGACCGTAGTGTGTTACCTTTAGAGTAGTCTTGTTCCTCCTATAGTACAGTAGGATCTGTCTGACCGTAGTGTGTTACCTTTAGAGTAGCCTTGTTCCTCCTATAGTACAGTAGGATCTGTCTGACCGTAGTGTGTTACCTTTAGAGTAGCCTTGTTCCTCCTATAGTACAGTAGGATCTGTCTGACCGTAGTGTGTTACCTTTAGAGTAGTCTTGTTCCTCCTATAGTACAGTATAGGATCTGTCTGACCATAGTGTGTTACCTTTAGAGTAGCCTTGTTCCTCCTATAGTACAGTAGGATCTGTCTGACCGTAGTGTGTTACCTTTAGAGTAGTCTTGTTCCTCCTATAGTACAGTAGGATCTGTCTGACCGTAGTGTGTTACCTTTAGAGTAGCCTTGTTCCTCCTATAGTACAGTAGGATCTGTCTGACCGTAGTGTGTTACCTTTAGAGTAGCCTTGTTCCTCCTATAGTACAGTATAGGATCTGTCTGACCGTAGTGTGTTACCTTTAGAGTAGCCTTGTTCCTCCTATAGTACAGTAGGATCTGTCTGACCGTAGTGAGGTCAATGGAACTGAGCACTGGTCTTAGGCTATGCAGCGGGATACGGAAATACTCCTGAAGGAAGTGAACAGACGTAAAATTAAAGGTAAAATACACAGAAACAACAATGTAGGTAGTATCTCAGCAGATGGGTTAATATAAGGGTGTGGAGTTACCTTGATAAGGAAGAAACCATCATTGGTCACATTCAGTGTGACCAATGATGGTTTGATGGTTGATGGCAGTCTTCCTGTCTGCATTAAGCTGGTTACCACTTTCTATTTAGAGGATATGCACCCACGTCCCACGCACACGCACGCACGCACACACACACACACACACACACACACACACACACACACACACACACACACACACACACACACACACACACACACACACACACACACACACACACACACAATTATAAAAAGGATCAAGGGATCAAGATATATTATAGGCGTTGATTTTGACATGCCCTTTTAAACTGTCAAATCAAAGATCAGACAGTATTTGCCAAATTACACTTCGCCAAATTACACTCATTGATTGCGATCACTACGGTCGCAATCAATGACATGAGTGAAAGTAGGCCTATATGCTATCTGTAGATATGAGGGCAATTGCACGATGATAGCCCTATCTAGTCCCATGGTTAAGTTAATTTAGTCAAAATTTTAAATTCACTGATTGCTTTCTAGAGAATTGGGCTAAACCTATCTTTGGATAAAATATGTGTGAAAATCTTTCCAGGATCTATTACACTTCATTGGCCAAGTTGACTCCTTTATACACATTAATTAATTAATTAATTAATCAAAAACATTAACATTAATTAATCAAAAGCATAAACGATAATTGGACCACATCATTTTCCATGTTTGAGCTAAGCACGTTTTAAGCGTGCCCATCCAAATACCTACCCCAAAGCACTGCAACAGGATCCTCTTGTTGTCAAAGTTTGTCTCTCGCTTAAGATAGCGAACCAAAGACTCCAGCACGCCATATCTAATGTTCTCTGTGACATGCAGCGAGGTCATCTGACTTTCCTCCAGAGCCACCATGAGAACTACAGCAAGGTTGACTGCCTGCTCCATCACTGTGGCTGTGTGCTGCGTGAGCAGCGGCTGCACCCTTGGCCTCAGGGCGTCCAGCCAGCAGCGCAGCACCACCTGCAGAGCCATAGTCTTACTGAAACCTGGCCGACACACTGAGGCGAAATCCACAGTGCAGGTCCATTTGAATCGCTTCACCAGCTCTCTGACCAGGCAAGACTGAGAATTTGGTGCGGTGGTGCTGTTGGTAGTGCTGAAGTTGGCATAAGTGGTACACATTGTGCCCACCCACGCCCCGGCAGGCTCCTGGGTAAGCAGAGAAAGGATATGGGCATCGGGGCAGATAGAGGAGACAAAGTTGGGCCGGTCATAATCCCAGCAGAGAGCCAGCAGCGTGGGATCTGGAATGGCTACTCCCCAGCTGGAGTACTGGCACTGTTCTGTTGGCCGGAAGCCCATAAAGTTTCCCCCTCCTCCCCCGACACTAGTTCCCCCTCCTCCTCCGACACTAGTTCCCCCTCCTCCTCCGACACCAGTTCCCCCTCCTCCTCCGACACCAGTTCCCCCTCCTCCTCCGACACTAGTTCCCCCTCCTCCTCCGACACCAGTTCCCCCTCCTCCTCCGACACCAGATCCTCCTCCGACACCAGTTCCCCCTCCTCCTCCCACACCGGTTCCCCCTCCTCCTCCCACACCGGTTCCCCCTCCTCCTCCGACACCGGTTCCCCCTCCTCCTCCCACACCGGTTCCCCCTCCTCCTCCGACACCAGTTTCCCCTCCTCCGACACCAGTTCCTCCAGGATAGGAGTAGTTGGAGCAATGTTGCACTAGCCAAGTGTTATCTAGATTGGCTAGTAGGTTCTGGAAAACTGTAACATTAAAGCAGACCTTTGAGGTGAAATTCAGTGGGTCAAGCTCGGCACAGAGTGCCAGATCAGTCATGTCCACAATGACGGGCCGGGTCCACTCTGAGTACTTGCACACCTGAGGGAAAGACAATACAACATAAAGAATCCAAATCCAAATGTATATTTGGGTTTATTTAACCCAAATCAACATTAACCATTGTATAATACAGAGAATATATAGAATTTGTAGAATGGTTTTAAAAAGGACCTAAAACATGTACTGTACCTGCGGTAGTGTCTCTATGGTCTCTTTGTCTGTGCAGACAGAATTAACCCATTGGTTGGGCAGCTGCTTGGTCAGCTTCTTAAACAAGGGCTCATTGCAGCAGACATTCTTCTGGAAGGCAAGCTGGTCATGCTGCCAGCACAGACCCACTACAGACGGATCCACCACGTCTTCCAGCCACGTCTTGTAGTTACACCAGTCTTCAATGTCAAACAACACAGGGGGCTCTGTGGGTGGGACGCTGAAGGAGCTAGCGCAGTGTTCTTCTAGCCAGCCATTTTCTTCATTACGCACCAACTTGCTTAGTAAGATTGTGTCACCGCAGACCTCAGCAACAAAATTGGGGTCATGGCGGATGCACAGGGACAGTATGTCAAGGCCGATATGCGTCACATCATGCCACTGTGAGTAGCGACAGGACTCCGACACGAGCATATCATTGGTCATCTCTGGTGGTCGCGGTACCTCAGAGCAGTTAGGCATTAGCCAATGGTTCTGAGGGTTGGTGAACAGCATAGTGAAGAAGCCCACATGATCACAGACGAGCCTCTTTAGCCGGTCACCATCCTTTTTCCAGCAGAAGGTCACCAATGAGGAGTCCACCTGCACTGAGGGCTGTGCCATCCAGCTCTCATAGGTGCAGAAATCACTCACCATGACCCCGGTGTCTGCAGAGGAGTTGGAGCAGTATTCCCACAGCCAGTAATTCTTTGGGTCCACTAGTAGCTTCTTCATCAGTTCAGCATTGTTACACACCCGCCTACCAAACTCGTTGCGGTCGTTATCGCCACAGAGTGTCACCAAGCCAGCATCCACTAAACTGCTAGCCAACCAGTTGTCATAGTTACAAAGGAGCAGGTTGAGGTTGAGGGCTGCCCTGGCCACCCGAGGCGCAGGCAGGGGGAGGGCAGCATTGGGGAGAGGCTCTCCGACACCACAGTCGGATGACCTGCTAAGGACGGGAGACACCAACGCTTGAATAGCACGGCAGCCGTTGCTCCACACCTGCTGGACTTGTGCACCGCTGAGGGGGCTCAGAGCCTTGCACAAGGTGTACACAGATGTGGAGGGTCTCACTCGTTGTGAACTGGCACCAATGACGTCAGCACATAGAGTGTCATTGAAAACGGACAGATTGTGACGATCACACCTGAACAGGATATCTGTGTTGTCATCGCTGCTGTCATAGATGCCTCCCATTGAGCGGAATCCATTCTGTGGGCTCGGGCACTCTGACCCTGGGTAACTGCACATAGGCTGGGCCAGGAAGATGTCCAGTATCGATTCACCAAAGGCCCAAGTCACATTTTGCTTAATTCCCCTAGGCAAAACAACAATTGAATGGAAAAGATGATGTAGTCAAAGTATCCTTAGAAATAACACACCATAAGTGCATAGAGATTTAGTTATTCTTAAATATCTTTGATGGCATGTAAAATAATATCTGAGCTGAATTGAATGTGACTTCTTACCACATAAGTAGCTGCTTCAGATCTCCTATAGAATAAACAAAGAAACAACCACAGATTCAGACAAAACATTGCAAAAGAAAATGCAAAAAAGTATTTCACAAACATTAACATTTTGAATACGCCATCGATTTACCTTGGTAGCAGTGTTCACTTTGATCAAGTGAAGGAAGTTTAATCCCAAACTGTAGTCCTATTTTCAAGTAATCCACTGGGCTTTGGAGCAATGTCAACATGAATTGTGAAAACGATGTCACTGTCATGTCAACAAAGCTGTTCAGAACAGCCAACACATTTTCAGAGAGAGGGAGTTGTGACAATGCTGTCACAAACATTTCTTCAAACCCTCTTAAATTCACCACCGTAGATTCCTGCAGGTAGGATCTCAGGAAGCCGTTTTCTTCTGCATCCATGCTGGTCAGTGGACCGCATGTGTGAGATCTCAGAGATGACAGAAAAGTCAGCAATGGTTGAGCCATTTGTACAGCCACAGTCTTTGTTAGTGCTGCCGCCAGCCCACAGTCCTCACTCCCAGACAAAATACATACTATTGTTTTGGGAAGGTTTTCTATGAATCCATGACTCAGAAGTGGCTTATAGACTGCATACAAGTTACTCACAACAGTATAATATGCGTTCAAGTCAACATCCTGCAACAATGATAAGATACCAGTCCGGTGAGACGGATTACCTACAAAACTCCTGGATGTTGGGTTGTTGACATTCTTTGACCTTCTATGTGGATTTTCGTTTCCACTGGATAAAGAATGAATTTGGATAATAAGATCACGTATGTTTTCCTCTAAGTTGGTAGCGTCGTCAGGTCTCTCTTGACGATGTATTGTTTCGGGTTCGGAGAACACCTGCTTGACATCACTTATAATGCCTGTGGATAAAAGAGAAAATGGTCTCTGTAAACCAAATAGCACATTATTGTTGAAAAAAATGCATGAGCCTGGTTTAATGAAAAGTATAAGTAACTGTATTTTTAAATAAATTATTTCTGAATTTTCAAAGAATTTATTTTTAAAAGTTAGGGTAACAAGTGATATTATACTTTGTTGTTATAGAGTGTTTGTAACAGGGCTCTATCCCTGTCTCTTCAGCTCTTCAATAAACAGAAAATCCAATCAGGAGCGAGAACTGATTGATTGATTGATTGAAATATGTATAGTTAGTATGTATAGTTTGCAGAATTACAGTACATTTCAAGCACAAACTCAATACAAAGACTGTTAACTGTGAGTGGACGACCAAATTAAGCATTACACTTGTTTACAAGAGGGTCCACCTTGTTCAATTCATCAAAACATTTAGAGACGTACAGATAGACACTACTATATAGTCAAAAAACAGAACTCATACAGGATACAAGATAAACAAATGAAATTAGAAGTGATGACACAAAGAATTTAGCAGACAAAATTGGAACCGAAACAATATCAAATTTAAGCTGATAAATGGATAGGCCTATACTGCGTTCTCTATCCTGATTGGATAACATTGGTATCCAGACGTGAAAATGCATTTTCTGTTTAATAAAAAGCTGGAGAGACATAGGGTGCGTTCGGAAATTCGCACCGGGAGCGCACTCGCCTATTAGTTGCATTGCACAGTGCGCTCAGTGCAATATTTCCGAACGCGCCCATAGAAACTCCTGTTACTGCAAACACTTACAATCGCTTCACTTTTGTTACACTTATTTTAACCAAAGAAAATCATTTACTCTACCTATAGCCGAATTAAGATCATGAATAGGCTACTATCAGTAATATAGGCTTTTATCTTTAACCAAATAAATGGTTTGATAAATACGGTATACTTTTTTTTCACGCCATTCTACTTTAATACTTTAATCACTTACCAAATAAGATGCACGCCGTGAAGAATGCTGGTGTTGGCCACATTTTCTTGTAGCAAAAGCAGTCAAGCCTACTTAAAAACTCAAAAGTCCAAGTAAGGATCCCTGGCTTTATCCGACTGATTTAGAAAAAGCAAAGATTACTGACAGGGGAACCATATTATCATTTTGGTCAAGAGTACAGACCCAGGCTAGGTAGTACTGCAATGGATCGCATCTATAGAGCACCTGTCCAACCTCCCATCATTGTCCACCGTCCATAATACAAAGTATCCTACTCCCTTTCCTCTTTGCCAACTCTAGAGTAATTCCGTTCACATGCTCCAAGGATCTGCTACGTATGTATGTACGCACGCGTCACCAGTTCAACTCCTGTGTCTGTCCTGCAACGCTACACCTAGTCTAAAGTAGCGTAATTAAGGCAAGCGGCAAAAAGGTAGGTGCGAAACGAGGGCTGTGAAATGCAGAACGGATTTCGTAAACAAGCACAGCCATAAGTGCTGAAATATTAATTGGCCTTGTTGATTAACTCCTTCCAAAGCCCTCCGCCAGAAACCCGAGTCCTGTCTCCAATTGGAGAGCCTCTCTTGAGACAGACTGGGCCAAGGACCAGACAGACATCTGCCAAGAAGAGGTGCAATTTTAACTGTATGCATAGGATGCATATAGCCTACCAGGGGTTCTCAAAGTGGGGTCCTTCGAAGGGGATATAGTAGGGCCAAGTAGGCCTATGAAAAATAAGTTTAACCCTATAGGCTAAATTGGCTATTTGAAAATAGCAGATTTCACAAAGCTCACAACGCATTTCATTTTGTGAGCTTGTACACATTTTTGTGTTGTTTTTTTGAATGTTGCAACCATAGACAGCTATGTGTGTGGCTGTGTCCCTGGGTCTGTCCCCCGTGTCCGAGCACGAAAATAACACAGACACACACAGGCCAGGGAGGAGGGCTTGTACAGTACAGTACAGTACAGTACAGTACAGCACAGCACAGCACCACTTACTTCAGACGGGTCAGATTTCTTTATGCTAAAACAAATTTGAATATTTTTGAAACGTTTTATCAAAACAGATCTTGGGATCACTGGCCCATTCATTTGGGGGCCGTCAACATGAAAATGTCTTCAAAACACAGTATGTGTATTTACCCTTCCCTGAAACACTTTCAATGTCAGTTTTTAAAATAACTAAATTTGAGGTACCATATTATAATGCATTAGTATCTTTTTATGTCACACATTATGGAACATTAATACCCAGCCATCAAATGTATAGTTCAGTCTCAGTCAAGAATGAAATGAAAACAAAGAGCATGCAAGAGGGTTTTTAACTTTAAAACTTTGTTTCAGAAATTCATTGTAACTGTATGTACACTTTACAATAGTATAGCCTGTTTGCCAACAACAATGTCTTAAAGCAATTTTAAATACATCTTCAGCACAAACAGCAAGTTTTGCAAGTAAAATGGCTTTAACGGATATTGAAAAAAATTAACACAATTGCTCTTTTCTGCAGAAAAGGTTCCATGGATTAAAATTTAATTCAGGACTTTCCCACAAAGCAAGCTGTATTCTACATGCTAAGTTTAACAGTTCAGTGACGTTGCGCTAAACTAAACATACATACATACAGATTTTTGTAAGAAAAAAACACTCCATCTGATGTAAAGTTAAATCTTCATTAATACATTTAAAAAGTAGATATGACATGCCTTTTTGAAATAAAAAATACAAAAGATTTTCCTTACTTTAAGGATTTTTTAAACATGAAGCTGCATGTATTGTACAACACGTATTGTACAATAAAAATGGTAATGCACATAAAAATGAGCTGGATAAAAATATCAAATACCTCCCACCCAAGCCTTCAACTGATGTTTCACAATTACATGGAGCATTAAGCCAACGGAGGACATAACCACACATGGACTGCATATGCCAGATCACACACACAGCACTGTGCCAGCGAGGCTTGCATACTGTACTTGGATGGTGCGGCAGGTGGGATGGGATATTTGGGGTGGGAGGGGAGGGGGGCTTTAGGGGTAAGCTACCATGGTGTAATCTCAAGACATGTTTCCGCTTCCATGCACACTTTCCTTGTCTCCTCATCAAAACTATCGAGTAGATTTCACAGATGGAAGCTCTGATCTTCCTTTTTTTTAATTAGGCAGGGAGGAGAAAAAGATGCAAGGAAATGAAGGATTCTTAAGACTTTACCCCATGTTTAATTTACATTCATAGTCTGGACATGTCTACTCATAACATTGAGTTTGAATGAACAACATTGTGCCCTGTAACAGTTTAACCTGCATACAAATCAATTCTGACTTTCGAGGATATTCAGAAAAACAAGTGGACAACCAACATGAGAGTAGCAGGGAGATCTCGGACAGGGCACAACTGGATTTAGTCTTTGTTCATGGGGCACAACTACATGGAGTCAGACTCACAGAACTCACAGTACAACTGCAACATATACTGTACATTGTTAAACTAAAATAATCAAGATTATCTCTAGATTTCAGCTTCAGCTGAGCTTTGAGGCCTGATTGTCGCTTACTACCTAAACACTGGGGTGGAGCATAAGAAATGCCACAGCGGAAATTCGGAGGAATTGTATGGCACCGTGCAGGCAGCCCAAGCAAGCCCGAACACTCACGTTTGCTACAACTTCAAATGCAATATGATCAAAAACTAACTAGCCCAGAATGTTTCAACCATTATAACAATCTAAACAGCAAAATGGCTCACATGAATTTAAGTAGCTCTCCATGATGTCCACAAATTTGATGTCTGAATATTTATAACTCAATCAACCAAACTCAATACTACCTTGAGTTGGGTTAGGCCAATGTCAGAGAACAGAGATGCTCGCTGGGCTTTTAAGCCCGAACCACACCAAAGGGTCACCATGCAACTCCTTGGGTCTAACCGGTTGCAAGGAGTTAATGCTAAAACCGTCTCGACCCTTTGGTGTGGTTTGGGCCATTGAATTCCATGCATTGAATCACTAGGGACGACGCGCAACAGGACATATCACACCGCAGGGACAACGCTAAAACCGTCTCAACCCTTTGGTATGGTTAGGGATTTAGACCTCCAAGTACTGGGCTTGCATGGATACAATACCAAATTAATTCCCCTTGTCTACTGTTTCTCTCCACCATTGAATTTGAAACAACAGAGAAGAAAAATGCTAATTTGGCATGTGTATCCACAACTGAAATAGGACAGACACATTCGTATAGCCTAGTTACCATTCTCAAATGCAATACTTTCAACTGCAATAAAAAAAAGGCTTAAAAGTACGTAGAGTAATAAAATATTGATAAAACACAAAACCATTGAGACAAGTAGAGGGCTGTCGGGCTGTACACCACAGTAGTGAGGCTGACTGTTTCGACAGTATGTTGCTGGTGCCAGATATGGCTGGTAAAGGTCTGGCCATAGATTTCTACCCTGGGTAGACTTTGTGACACACTGGCAGAGATGTGCTACAATAGTTATACTACAATGCTACCAACATAGCCATCAAATGACACAAAACAGAGTTTAGCCAGAATACTTGATTAGGAGTAAAGACAATACTGACTACCAACAAAATAAATCAAAAACCAATATAGAAAAACACGATTAACTTTGACACATAACCACTTTTTTAAAAGAGAAAAGAATGCCCTCTAACCTCTAAAATGTCAAATTACCGATAAGATTTCCAATTTCACCTTTAAGAGGCCATATTTTGTCCACAGTGAAGCCATCAATGTTTAAACTTGTATGAAAAAGAACAATATGGGAAGTTCTGGATTCACACAATTTAATTTGACTAATATGCAGTGGAAACTCCCCATTAAATCCCCCTCCCCAAAATATTTTACTACTGAGCCAAAGGCCTTCGATAAGCTGAGTTGAACCATTTTGAACTTTACATATTCTTATAGGGGGTAATCATTTTTAAAGTTTGGGTGTAAAAACAAAATGGAACCAGTATCATCAGAAAGAGAACTCAACAACTCAATTCCGCTACAGAGGAATGCATAATGAGATTTCAAAGGCTACAGGTTAAAAGTTTGACAAAACGTCTGGGATGGAAAAATCCATGTAGGTTTTTTTTGTTCGTTTTCTTTTTAGTTTTTTTTAACACACATAGTACATACACAGACACACAATTCCTTCGACAAGCCTGTCATTCCTATTGAAATTGGTCTGTAGCCAAAGAGTGTCATTATCAGATAATCTCAACAAAGTGAGCACCAGGGGTTGGATACAATTTGGGACTGGGTATGATTGGAGATCCTCTTTTCCGGGTGACATGTTCAATTCCTTTCAGAAAGCACCGTGACCTCTTATCATTGTTAGCATGGAGACAGAAGCCAGCTCCAGAGTCAGTCAAAAACAGGAATCTACCTGGGTTTGTCTTCAGTTAAATGTGATTTCACCTACACGTGGATGTTTAGAAAATTGTACCCAGATCTTGCTTCAAAAAACTTTTATATGTTTTAAAGCAATGTGGGGCTGGAAAAAAAGATACGAAAAAAGGCTAAAATTTCAACAGTAATGGCAATGTTACAGTTTGTAATCCAAGTTGTTGTTTATCCTAAAAACGTCCGTTGTTTTCAGTCTATTTTTTCCCTGTTGTCCTGTCAGAGTCTGTGACACAGATCAATCAGGGGGCAACAGATCATGCAGCCGGAATCGCTCTCGAACATGGGGGCGCACATCCTCATTCTGAAAAGTCAAGCAGGAGAGAAAGCAGCATATAATAAGACATCTTGATGGAAAAATATATATGAAATGCAGTTAACGTGTGGTTATTATATCAAAGTGACTGCTGAGATGTGCCTCGTGAAAAAGCAAAATATTCTGGTTTTTAACATTTTAAAGAACAAAACATTTCATTTCCCCACACCTTCCCCCCCCAGCATAAATACAAATACATCATTGTCCTCTTTCTCTGTCACGTCTATGTACACTTCATACTGTTTCCTCACATGAAAGGTATTGGATAATAGCAACAATAATTAAGCAAAGCAAAGCAAAATTAAAGCAAAATATTCTGAGTATATCTTACCATCTCAACCAACTTCTCCAAGAAAGGAACCAGCTTCAGCAGCTCATTGTCATTCTTGTCCATGAACCAGCTCTCTATAGGTATCCCATTGGAAAGCTGTTGGGTCACAAAACAATGCAATGTGAAGTGTTTCTGCATCTACTTGATTTAAATGAAGTCTGATAACTAACAAGAGTATTGAATTAAGAATTGAATCAATTCATAAACTAAAAGAAAATACTTAAAAATGCACTTGACTTTTTAATTAACATCTAAATCTGGAGTAAACTACAGTATCGTCCCTCTAGTGACCAGAAGACTACCTTTCCAGCATCAATTGTTGTCGTTAATATAATGTTCACCTGATATGCAAAGGCTTGTGGTGAATTATCAATGATGATGGTCTTGGAGAGGTCTCTGCCTAAGATGTTGAGGTCCTTGATGTAATTTCCTTGGACGCAGACACAATGCTCACGGAATAACCTGTGTCTACAGTTACAGTTGGACGGAAGGGAAAAGAAAAATCAATCAATGACCGGGTCTGGACAATCAATAATTAATCAAAACCACAAAATTGACACCTTAACCCTCTTATGGCCAGCCTACAACAGTGGATTGTGCCTTCTGCCTGCACTATTCATATGTTTAATTTGTCATTTTAATGGCCAAACAAGCTAAAAGTTGCTACATTTTGTTATATTAAGCTCCCGATTACAGGGGATTAAACGATTACGTCAATTACGTCAGTGGCCATAAGGGATATAATTAACACTATGACTGCCTCCCGCGATCCAGTCGAATGTCCCTCATCACCGATCGTAGAAAAGGTGTCTTTTAATTTTCAAAAATTGACCGGAATAAAAAATTGGCCTCCTGGTGGTGCTATAATAGGCCAATGTGAAAAGGGTGCCATTTCTTCTTATGCATTGGATGGTAATTGGATGATTTGAGGAATTTTGTTGCAAAAATGCGTTTCTCTCACACACACACACACACACACACACACACACACACACACACACCCCCCCCCCCCCACCACACCCCCCCCCCCCCCCCCCCCAACACACGCACGCACACACACCCCCTGGTGGAGACAATTAATGATGGACCTTACCTTACTAGCTGTTTCTTAGGGTCTAAGATGTTGAGGAGTTTGTCTGCATACACCTTTTTTGAGGCTGTGAAGAGGATGATCTAGTAGACAGAAAACATAATACTAATAAATCTCTGAATGAGCACAATCATAATTTAAGGGCTATAATAGTCAACTGATGTTTACCTCGTAGATCTGAGACATACGCTCCAAGAACTCTCTGAAGAACGGCCTCAATCGCACATAAACCTGTAGGAGACAACAGACGACTACAATGATGTCTGTCGTATCTTGTTCAATGAACAGTACAAACACAATTTAGATAAGATATGACACTGCCATATTTCAAGCTTCCCTAAGGACCCTTGTCACATGACTCTTATCAAAAGAGTTTCCAAGTCAAACTCAGGCTAAAACATTTTTAAATGTTCATGCAGGTCCCCCTAGTGGTTACACGAAAGACAACACCGAGGGGTGATATGACCAATGAATTTACCTGGTAAATGACATCCTGAAAAAGGACGGGGAAGGTAAGTGCTGCATCCTCCAGCTCATTTAAACTGCAATGGACCAATGTCTCATCCTGGTAAATGGGAAGTAGTAAATAAATAAATATGGTAGAGAAAAAATAAGATTTTCAAGAACAATTTCTTGCAAAAACAAATGCACTGACCAGGTCTAGAACCAGAGAGAATTCAGGCGTGCTACGCGTCTTCAGTGGCAAGGCAGGCTTACGGGTAAGCTGCTCCTCTGTCAGTGGAGGGACGTGCTTGATGAAAAAATACCTAGAAGTCAAAAACACATTTATTGAAAATATAATCACCACGTAATTATTACAATTAGTAAATAAATACATTTCACCACACTCTTGCAGACGGACATACGTTATATAATATGAAATTGAGCATTCAAATAAATACTTCTACAGTAAATCTAAATCACATGGACTGTTCATGAGCACATCTGCAAAGGACATCCATTTTCCAGTTTGTTAGCTCCAATGCAAGTGGGGGTGCACTTTGTACTCACGGGTCAAAGACCTCCCAGTCCTCCTCATAGGTGACCTCTGCTGGCACCGTGTTTGGAGGAGCTTCCACATAGGCCGTCTCAGGACTAGAGCCTGGGGCTGAAAGTCGAAGGAGGAAAATGGAGAGAGGGATGAACAGTGTGAGAAATACTTTGCCGTATTATATGCACAAATTCCTTCAAATACCTTCTCCGACAATGGTGCCGTTAACCTACCTGTGAGGGGTGGGAGGTCAGCATGTGGTTCTAGCGCTCCTTCCTCTACTGCAGGTGGAACCTCAGGGATGTGTTGAGCTCGCAGCTGTGGGACCAGGGCCACGCTAGAGTAGAGGTTGGTGGGGGCGGCGCTGCTAATCAAATCCTGTGCAGGTATGGCTGTGCTGGTGGGTGTCTCCCCTACCTGCTCCATGTCCAGCTGCTTGCCTATTTCTTCTGCTTCCAACGACTGGTCTGGGGAGTCTGAGCCAGAAGAGGCTGGTGGGGAAAGGGTCGTAAATAAAGTTACCTAGAAGCAACAGGCGCCTCAATGTGATACTTTGTTGGCAAGCTATAACAGAATGGCAAGCTATGAGCTGAATCAGCATAGTAATGTGGCCAACTGGGGTATAACATCAAGTAAGTCATTAAGTGATGCAACTAGCCCTGCATCACTGGCGCACAGTTTTAATAAAGGACACAAACCAATCACCACAGCATCCACGGGACGCACACAAGTTCATTCTGCTACGTTATGAACAAATTCAGTACTTTGAATGCGGGACATTCCTGCACAACATCAACGTGAATTTGCTTGCGGGATTAATCTCCTCACGAGAGTGTCTGCCCCCTCTCTCTTTCTGCACACCAGAGCGAGCAGTGCACAGATACATTTTTTCAGATGATAATTTTCGGTGCGACACAAGCATAAATCATTTGAAGCCTTTGAAGGCAATCTTACTTTGTAAAAACACACCCGAGCAAAACATATTTGCACTTGTTCCATCTACATTCTCCTTCCGCCTTCCACATAGGGCTGTTGGTCTTTAGTTCCCCTCACTACTATGTATTCAGAGTTTTTGAGGGGTGATAGCCCCTCCTATGCCAAGCTTTCCGGTTTGTGTAAACACAAACATTGGCTTGTGATTGGCTGATCACCCCATAGCGATGTTGTTTGGCTGAGCAAAGTACATATTGAAGCTAAAAGTGAAGACAGAAAAGTGAGGAAGCAAATTGTGATTGGCCAGAATGAGATGATGTATGATGATAAAAGCACCCCTCACTTCAGACGGGTGTGATTTGGGTCAGGACCCACAGGTTGCTTCTGACGAAAGGTAAACAGTGTGAGCTTGTTCCAATGTGTAGCGACTCACAAGTTTGTGTAGCGAGTGTGTGGGGGGGCGGGCAAACTGTCTTTTAAAGTGAACGCGTATGGTGGCACTGGGAACTGGGGTTTATGCTCACAGCTAGCCGCAATTATAGAGTTAAACAGAGAATCGATTTTAAGATTCTTTCATTCTGAAGCCCCCCCCATATTAGAGCTGCTCAAACCATTGACATTTTTAAATCCCTTCTTAAAACGCACCTTTTTCCCTGGCTTTCAATGTGAACTGATTTTAACCTATTTAAGCACTTTGGTCAACTCTGGTTGTGTTAAAATGTTCTATATAAATAAAGGTTGATTTGATGTATACAATCTATCCTTTGCCAAGACGAGTAAAAACAAACAACGTCAGAGTTCCCAAAAATTAAGGTGCAAGAGGGAATGAGGCTAGCATATCAACCATTGTACACCATGCATCTCCTGAAACCTGATGAAGGTCGTTTAGACCGAAACGTTGTCATCTGAATAAAACTGCTGCTCTATAAGTGAAGACAGTGTGCGGGACCCTTTTCTTCTCGAATGGTATAAGGTAAAAGCAAACAATTTCATACTTTGTAATACTTTTTAAGAAACAGAGTTGACATTGTTTACCATTTTTAGCTGGTGAGAAAAAGTTGAAGACGGGGGAGAATATTGTCCCCAGAAGGGTGGTCCTGGGAGGGCTGGTGGGAACATCAGCAGCCGTTGCCTCCTCCAGGCGTCCATTGGGCTTTTCCTTACTCCTGTCATGGTTTGTTGCTTCTACAAGAAAGAGTTAATGGGGTTACATTAAAATAATAGCAGCATCTGCTCTTTCATCGCCCGTCGCCAAATCTTATTTAACTGGAAAGGTAGCAAACCACCGCCAACCACATCTTGGCTACAAGATGTCATGCTATTTCTGAAATTGGAAAAAATATAATTTACAATCAGGGGCTCAACCGATACATTTTTCAATTATTGGCAGCCATGCATCACTTACTTTTAAACTTAGATTCAATCTGACACCGTCACATCCCCTATAAAAATTAAAACCCTGTTCAGTACAAATCCCCTCTCACCCTCCTCAGACGTTATCTGTTCAACGGGGCCACTGGGGGGTGGTCGCCCGGCAGGCTAGGAGGACCTACACCCATGTCAATTAGAGGCCAGACCACACTGTATGGTAACTTAACTCCACACTGTTTTTTTATTTCTCTTTTCTTTATTAGTCTTTTTCATGTGTGATATCAGGTTGTTTTTTCTTTTCTGTATTTTTACAGAATTGCTTTTGTTGTCATATATATATATATACACACACACACACACACACACACACACACACACACACACACACACACACACACACACACACACACACACACACACACACACACACACACACACACACAATAAATTGGTTTTTTTTTAAATTATTATTATTACTTATTTCTTTCCCGTTTGTCGTTTTTCCGTTTTGTTGTGTATACTTACCAGTACTTTTTGTAACACACGCTTATGAGTAACGTATGTGTATTTGTGTTGTGAAAAAAAAGAACATTGACACTTGCTGTAGAACTCACCATGTCTCATGTCACCACTTGCCCATTTGACAATAAAATATAATTTAAAAAGAAATAGCAGCAAATAACGTATCTCGTTTTGAAACCAAGGACCACTTACGTCCATTGATGGAGCCCCTCCTGCCAACCCTGGTGATAGTCTTACGGGTGGTGTCGGTACTGCAGGGTGCAGAGCTGATCAAGTTGTTATCCACGTCACAGTGGAGCCGCGTCCTCTTGGCCGGGTTCTCCTGTTGCACCTAAAGTAAACAAGACATCATGGGACATGTTGACGAAAAGGACTGCACAATGACATGCATAAATCACACAGGTCAAGACAAAGGTACTCTATCCTGTAACTGAGCATCGACTGTGGTTAATCAACTAAAATACTAATAGAAATTAACTGGAGTAATTCTTAAAACTAATGAATAATAAAGCTTACAATGACTTTCAACAACTGTGATAAAACATACCATAACCGACTGCCATCAATATTCTCCAGAACCAAGTAAGATGGATTTAGACCAATTTAGAGCTGAACCGATATCCAACATTTAATATCTTATACAACGGCTATATATGCCAATTTTTTGCTATCGTCCATTGCCTCCCCCTTAATCGTCGATGGACGATATATTCGTGTTATAAAACCAATGTGAAAACAGCTCAGTGGGTCCCGGGTCGAAAGAAAAAGGCAGATCTGCCTGTTTTTGCAGAGCCGGTGTCAGGGTAACAAAATAAGATAGATTACAGGCGGATATGAAGTGAAGTTGAATCAGACAAGCAGCAAGCTAAGTTAACATCACAACCATGGTTGGCTGGTGTTGTTGTTAGCTTAGCTTGTTGCAATGCCAACGCTTTGTCACTCCTCACCTATTCCATTTCTTTATTTTTTTACATTTCTTCACGGGTCGTGCATTGAAGCACGTCAGTTGTGATAACAATAGCTCAAATTTATATAGCGCTTTTCTAAATACCCAAAGCGCTTTACTTAACACTAGGAACAGACTTTATTCAGAAAAAACAAAACAGATACAACATCAGTGCAAGGTTAAAAATCCACACCTGTGTGAAGTGAGTGGTGCAACTCTGTGTGTGTGTGTGTGCGCCCCACGTCCAAAACTGTTGAGAAATGACAGAGTTACCGTGTGGGGGTCCCTCTACTGTACTGTACTGTCACTGTACTGTACTGTACTGGCACACCCAAAATCATCATATATACAGTTAATATGTGCGTTTGTGTTAGGTTGCGCACAGGTGGTGAAAAACAACCATGCTATTTTCGCGCTCATACCCAGACACCCACCCAGCCAGGCAGGCAGGCAGGCAGGCAGGCAGCCACACACATAGCTCCGTAAGGGAGTGGTTGCACCACTCAAAAAGATAAAAGGATAAATGAGGGAAGGGGGGACATCTTAACCAGACCTCAGCTGGGGAAAGCTATTCTGAAGAGGTGGGTTTTGAGTAAGGTTTTGAATGAGAGGAGAGAGGGAGCAACTCTGAGATGGTGATGAGACACGAGACAGCAGTGTGCATTCTGGTGTGACTGTATATTATTTAACTGGGTCTGGACTGGAGTGACAGACGTAAACATTGCAACATGTAGCCTACAGTAACTTCTCCTCCCAGGACCCCAATGCTGCTGCTTGGGCAATGGGGCATACCATTACAAGCCGAGGAGTAGGGGGTTTCCACCAGCGGCTGTTACCATGCCCCCAGTTAGGCTATCCAACGTTGAAGCTGCCACTACCTACCGGCGAAATGTGGAACTGCAGCACTTTCATGGAGGTGGACGGACGTTCATTCTGCCTTTGTTGAAGACACATCGCTCCAATGAACCATCTAATTTTTAATATCTATGGTTGGGGCCGCTGGGACAGGAATTTACTTCCTGAGAATCCTGTGACAACATTCCGCTGCATTACAGCCCGGCACATACTACAAACGTCTATCTACATCTTGTAGATGGACTTAAAAATAAAACTGGTGTTGACTAATCATTACAAGTGGCTCTTATTTTGAAGTGTTTCGGTTGTATCCAAGCTGCCATGACAGTTGAAAGTAAACAAGAACCCCCATGGATTAAACAGTCTTTTTGCCAAAGTGAATATATTTACGTTATGAAAACTAGGGATGTGCCGATGAGACATTTTGGATTTAAGATATAATTAATTGCCATTATGGCCGATAACCGATATTACCGATATGATCTCATTCCGTATTAAAAAATATATAATAATTTTGTCCATTCTGAAAAATTCATGTAACAGGGTATCTACACTGCAGGCTTAGGCAAGTCGGATTTAACTTAAATACCGGCTTTTTACTCGCGCTGGGTTGTTTGCTGTTCTTCTTCCCCGTGCCCGTCATGTCAGTTATTTTAGAGGCTTCGATTTATTCACGAAAAAATTACTTTGTTGAACGATATATAGGGTTAAAGTAGGATAATAAACTGTGTTTGATGGGAGCGGGTGAAACGTGCGTCTACTCCATCATCCTGCGCATGCGCTCTCCAATGCCTAAATTGTAAACCACATGACATGCCCCTGCCACTTGAATTAAGGTGACTTGATTGATTGACAAAAAAGGGCCTGTCAGCTCAAAACCACAATGCAATACTTTGTTTTCATGAGTGTTGCGCACAAACGTCAGTAGAATTACAAATTTATATACAAAAAAAAAGAAAACATTTCCCCGCTCTATTTCCCATTCCAAGTGTGTTTTTGAAATATGTAACGAGGCTCAGGTAATTTTTTCTAAAAGTGTCACTGGAAGATGGGTTTCTGAACTGCCCACAGCCCTCAGACACAGACCAAGTAGGAAATCAATTGTGGTATTTTATAATGAACATTAGTGAGAACCAATTATATGAAGATAGGTTGAAATGTGGTGAAGTTTTAAATTGTATTCATATTTTCCATCGTTCACATTGTGACATTTTTAATCATTTGCGATTATTTGTGTGACAATAAAATCATCAACTGTAATCATGACAGCTCTAGATGTGGTCAATGTGCTGATGAATACTAGCTGTGTTGTAGAACTTCCGTATTTGCCTGTTGTATCCTGAATTATATCCTGTAACAATATCCAGTGATTTAAATCTGTAAGTGTTTCTATGAGAAGGAAATCTTCTTTCAGCTGAGTTAGAGTTTTCCACTCGTTACCACCTCCTGTCCCTGTACACCCACTCTGTGAGCCAGTGGCTAAAATTAGAACTATGCCTGAGTTCTCAGACAAGCTGCAGCATTCCACCAGACATTACTAGGGAAACATGATACTGGGCTCTGACAAACCCTGGATTTATATCTGAGATCTGAGGACCATAAGGCTAAATAAAGTTTTAAGGAGAGAGGTAACGGAGCAAAGGGAAGCGCACATAAATGAATATTAAACTAGTAACATACAAAGAAAGTTGAGAAAATGTAAGTACTGGAGTGAGTTGTTCTGGGGCACCTATACACCTTTCACATCACACAATACAAATCACAATTTTAAATTAAAACTATAATTTGACGTGATCACAATAGTTACCTTGACAGCATTCCCTCTGATGAACTTCTTGATGGTGGACAGTAAGCCCCTCCCACCAGTACTAGGGCTGTCCTCTTCTACATCTGAATGCCTCCGCTTGGTCCGGGATGGGCGGGCTGCCAGGGTAGGGTTTGGTTGCTGAGACGCCTTACGCATTCTCAGCCTCATTGTTTTAGCAGTCACATGTAAGGCTATTGAAGACAATAGAAAAGACAGGGTTGGGTGAAGAGCAAGGGAGAACACAAAAGACATACATGTAAGAACCAATATATATATAAATATATATATATATAGTGTGTGTGTGTGTGTGTGTGTTGTGGCAGTGGATGAATACTAGTGCACGAAAATGCTGCCAACATCTGGTTGTATTCAGGATCCCATTTCACTTACATCACAGCAGCCCATGGAAGCCACAGCTGGCTGTAGTTCCGTCTCTATGCTTAAAATCCACACAACATCCTAACTCTACACATCACAGTATGTTTTATGTACCATTACTTCCAACTTCCAAGAGTAACAATATATTTATTTAGTATACTTAGTATAGCCCCTGAAAAGAATACAATTATGAACACAAGATGCATCTAAATTAAAATCGCATCTGTGCGAACTGAGCGGTGCAACTATACTTTTGTTATAGTGTCTGTGTGTGTGTGTGCGCTGCAGTGGTCAATGTGCGAGTGCTTAAGTTTGAATGGCCCAGCATCTGCAGGGGTCAATAGGTCATAAGGGGTCAATCAGTCCTACTCTAAACAGACCGACATAGGCACAGACAGACACAGGGACACAGATATTTAAATAAATATAAATATAAATATTTGTAATGTTGACTGTGTTGGCCTGACTTCCCAACTTCCATAGTTGTTGCACAACAAGCACTGTGACTACTAGTTGGTAGATGCTAAAATGGAGCAGGCCAAAATAAAGCAGGTTCTGTCCTCACTAAAAGGGGTTAGAGATTAATAGAATATAATTAAATAGTGTTCATTTTAGTAGCCAAATGTGATGGATGTAAATTACTTGCAAGCTACCTAGCCATAACAGCAGGTTAGAATAAAAAAATTATACATCTGTGCAAATAGTGCAAAGTATGTAAGCAATGTCATAATTTGAACTTTTATACGTATACAATACACATATGTTCAGAACGGGAATATTAAACAGGCCAATGAGTGGATAGATGTGAAAACTGCACCCAGTTTCCCCCAACTATGAGGGACTTAAATGTGTGTTCCTGTGTGAGCATATGCAGAAAATAAAAGGAGAGAAAAAAAGCAAGCACAAATCTTCTGTCAAGCATGCCAAGTCCCTTTTGCATACGTAACTGGCTGGAAATGTGTTCGGACATATCCAGGACCTGTCAGAAACCACAAACACACTATGGCATCATCTCAATCCAGACCTCACATACTAGGCCAGGCCTACATCTGCTTTACATTTCCACAGGATGTATTTTTTTAACATGGGGCAGCAAACAACTGAGTACAGAGATATGCATGCTCTCTTTAACACACACAAACTTGAAAGTCTGTTGGACAATGGTATTAAAGTAACAGGCGCCATGAAGCCTAGTCTGAAACAAGCACTTCAATGCACCAAAGTATTCATATAGCGTTGCTGTGATGACAATTAACTAGGCCTGTCGCAATTATTACATAATCGCAATTATTTTAGATCGTTTCCATGTTGAGAAATGTCACATTTTCAAACATTTTTCAAAAATTGCACAAATAGCTTACAACTCCTAAGCTTGTAGATCAACTATTTCCGCTATTTTTTGGAAAGAATATATTAAATGTGTCAGTGATTTATTTGTACATTTAAGTTATTTGTCATATCTGCCCTGTGCAATTTGTGATTACGAACACAATTAAATGGTTAATCGCAATTATTTGTGCGACAATTAATAAATATTACATTTGTAATCGTGACAGCCCTACAATTAACAGGAAAAATGAAAATCCATGAAACTTATGAAAATCATAATACATTAATTAATCTGTACACCATTTCTAATAATAAACATAGTATGCATATCAAATAAGACAACGTTCAGAAATTGTCACATTCCAATTCAAGATGTCTAGCTAAGCTGGGGTCAAGTAGAATAGTAGCCTTAGTGGTAGCTAAACTGGCTATAAGGACATTTCAAGAAATTCAGGTTTAGGAAAGTCAGCCTAAGGCAACTATCAGTTTCATCCAAGTCTGACAATGCCTCATCTGAGTCTGACTGACAATGCCTCATAATTAAAAGACGTGACCGCGACATTAATATTAAAACAAACATGCTCATAGGCATCCACAATACAAGTGAGCGGGAAATATCATTAACATGCACGCTACTACGACTAGCGAGCTAGCAAATGTAACGTTAGTCATGTCAACACTTTGATAGAAACAAGGCCTGTACTGGATTCCGTCTGTATCCACGCAATCATCAATCCCAGACAGTGTAGCCGGCAGACCACGGTGTATGAAAACGATCAGTTTGTTATTGTTTACTTTAACCACGGGAGTTCACTAATGAAGTCAGAGTTGCAGCCGATTAATCTCTACTGGTTGTCAGTGAACCATGGGAAACCTATCGTGCTCTACTGAAAGCTTATGCATTGCGTAAAACAATTTTTAATCGCTAAATTTACATCATTACAGCAAAACAGATTAGCAGTTATGGTGGCAATATGCACTCATCTACTGTGCTACATGCAATCTTAAATACTTTGGTTAATACAAATAAAAAAGTAGCTAGCTAACGCTGCTACAATTATTTTAATATGCCTAATTTTCGCCTTGTATTTCGCTCGAACAATTACGTCATTTTGAACTAAAAACCGCGTCGACGCGAGCAAATAAATACGTCATGTCTAGCGAAAGGCTCGCGCGACGACGCAGAAAGCCATAATAACGTTCAATCAAGCGACACAAACATCGCTGTCAGGTACAACTAATCACTCTGATGTTACACTTTACTGCGGCAGCAAGCCAGCGGGTGTTAACGCCAAACACCATGACATGAATGGGATTTGCTCACCATAAAGACCCGACAGTGTAAACAGTATCTGTCTAAAGTAGTCGTTTATATAACATTTGATGCCACCGTTAAGCTAACCAGCTAGCGTTAGCCAAGTTGTAAAGTTGTGGAATTCCAGTGGACGGCGTTAGCATATTAACAATGACAATTAACATGGCATTTTTTATAGAAATTTGAGTAGCTGCATCTTAAGAGTAATGTTTAACGACGTGGGCAGGGCGTTAAACCAATGGCATGTTTTTTATTTTATATACCCAGGTTGCGCTACCTAGCAAAATGGGATAACTACAACTAGCTAATGACTGCATTTATACTAAACGTACGATGGTGTCGCACCTAGAAAATAACCAATCTTCAAGCTCAAGGTGTGTTGCGGACGCGACGCTCTATGAGCTTGTACATCTGCTATTTTCCGGTCGTCCCAGCGAGCCAGGCATTAGCCAGGTCCGCCACAGAAGATACTAGGAGGCCATGATGTTTTTAGCTAAAGCTAGCTGGTTAGCTTCGCTAACAGGCTAGCTAACCCGTTAGCGCTACATACGACAACACACCGAAGCTAGCCGTCATTGCAATCAACAACAGCTTCGGGCGGGCTAACAGGCGCGTGCACGAGCGATAAATATTACAATATTGATTTTAATAACGTTGCCAAGCATTTATACGCCGCGCACGCGACGACGACCCGTTGCATGAAGAAAAAAAACGCACTTACTTGACAGTGATCCGCAGTATTATATCCGAATGGGAGAATAAAGATTCAAGGCCAGCACAACATAGGTCGGCGGCGGTTGTTGTCGTGTTATTGTGTTGTGGTGCAGGTTGTGTGGCGCTTGTCCACTGTCCGTCCAGGGCCGTCAGTCAGTGTGTGAAATGACACTCCAGTCCGTTGTTACCAGGCGCCATTTCCCGCCTCTGCCCACTCTCCTCCAGGCAGATACCCGGATGGGACACAGACACACCCCCTGTCCACAAGTGGCGTTTGATGAAAGAAAATGACGTCTCTTTAAACGGGCTTTATCTAGCTTCTAGTATCTAGTATCTATCTATCTATCTGATTTTTTAAAAAGTGACATAGATACAGTATATTATCGCCGGGACGGCCCGGGAGGTCAGGAGGGTGTCTGTTGCAAGACCCAGAAGGGTAAGGGTGTGTGACACAGACACACGTCACTTGAAAACGGACAATAACGGACAATTCCTAGTTTAAATGGGGTGTAAGTGGTTTTGTAAAATATATACAAAAACTGAAACAAATAAAAGCTAAATTAAAAAGTTAAAGCTGCAATTTTCTGATAGTACTGTAATCATTGAGTGTTTGTTAATAAAGGTCTCCATTTATTTTGAAAAAGGAAATACATTACTTTGATCTAATCAGGAGACATAACCCTAACAAAGATCATCCAATTCCAATTGTGTGCCAATCACTTTGAATCACTTGTTTATCATGCATCCTGTACGAGTACTCTCTCCTACTGGATAAAATTGGTATCCCGACTTGAATTTGTTTTGTGTACACTAAAGAGTTGGAGAGACCACTGCTACAGAACAAAAATAAATAACAAAAAAAACTTTCACTTACACCCATTTAATGAAAAACATTGAGTTTCTGGTATTCAAGTTAGAAATCACAGATGTCTACAATTCAAGGCTGAAAATAACATGAATGCACAGTAAAAAATTAACATTTTATGCTTAAAACAGCTGGATGATAGATTGGCAATGCCTATGCAAATACCATACGTTTTGGAAGTTATATTCATTACAAAAACTTGTTGCACTGTGTGAAAACAGTGTCCCAATTCAACATGTGGATTATGATGCACCACAGTTGACAAATGACATGAAGCTCACCTTTAATAAAAAATAAATTACATTCAATATGCCTTTCCATGAGAAATCAATTTTCATACTGTAGCTACACAAACAGGACTGATTTCATGTTCATTGATTTCTCTAATGTAAAGAAATATGTCTCTACAGTACAAATAGTGACAGTTCAAATACATAATATGTACAAGAGACCTAACTAATGGAAGCAGATGTCTGTTAGTTCCTGATGTGCTTGCTAACTCTGCACATTTTGGAGGATACTAATAATGGTCTAAGTATTGCTTAAGCTTCAGTACTTTTCTCAGTTGGATTATTAATTAAGATTTCATAATGCATGCAATGTCATCCAAAACAGAATGAGGAGTACATTGAGTGTCTGTCAGGGAAAAAAATGGTTCAATAGACCATAAGCAAAGTTCTTGGCATCAGTTACTTATTCCCAGTCCACTGTCTAAATGCAAAATAGGTATCCATCGAAGATCCCAAAATTGTCTGAGAGGCAGAATGCCCAAACAGTTCCATTGGCAAATTTCTCAAGTAAAGAATTCAAGCAACAGCAGCCTGAAGTGGAGAAAAAAAAAAAAAAAAAAAGTGATGTCCGAACTATTATACAGGAGAACTTTTTCTTTTGTTACAACTGTCTGTCCCAATGTCTGTATGTAAAGTGAGATACAGTGTGCAAGTTCACATTCAGAGGATGTCAATGGCTTGATGTCGCTTCCCATAATCTCCTCCTCGTTCTCCCTGTATGTCGTGATCTTCATCATCTGGGGAGAGAAAGTAAACAACTTCAACAATTGTTAATAACCACATTTGAATAAATGGCGTAGACCCACTCCATAATCACCTGCACAAGCAACACATTTATAATCCAGTTACAATAAATAAATTACATTCCGACCTTGAATTGACAAAATACTCAGTTCAGAAGAACATTATAAGTCATAATAATGATCAAAGTATTATTACTATCTGCAGAACAGTATCTTTGATCTTGTCATTTTAACCAGTGAATTATTATACTAACTAAATACTTTAACACCGATAAAAGTTACGTTTTCACACTTGAACAAAAAGCATATTTGTTGCATACTGTGATCGAGGAAATCAGTAAATGATCACAGGAATGAAAATATACCTCTTTTCTCCAAAACATGACAGCATATTAGATTCGAATTTGAATGTGTGATGTGTAACTATTAGAAATGAATGGTAGGGAACAACGATGACACGCAACCAAAAAATTGATGGCATGGACATGCATTTCAATCTTTGAAGGAGAACTCAAGAGACATTCACAAACACAGAGGCTATATTTATCTACTGGCCTACATGTGGGTCAGGGATGTTCGGTGGGCACAGACAGGTGGCACAGCTAAAGGGAAGCACAGGCAGGCAAGAAAATGCTGGATGGAAAAGGCAGTCACACTCACAGAACCTGAAGTCCCTGGGTTGAGGTAACCCCATACAATAAAGCAGTAGGGTTCACCGCAAAGATTGTGACCGGAGATACAAGGTGCTTACTGGCCAAAGTATCTTAAATGGTGGAGTCCTTCTTGGACCCGGACACCATTTGACTGATGTCTACAGATATCTGTAGTAGCCGGTAATTAAACTGGAAGCATAGGAGGATACTCAGGGTACTGTGAGCTGTTCACATTTTGGAACTGCTTGGGGGGATGCAGGGGCAGCAGCAATACAGGAGTGGAGAAAGGGATCAAGGGAGGAATGGTGGATACACATCTGGACAGTCAGTCCAGTTCTCTGGCCCGGCTCACCTTGGACGTCTTCCTCCCCACCATCACCATCCTCTTCCTCATTGTAAGCCAGTTCAGCCTGCTTGTCGGCCTCATACTCACCCACGTTCCCATCGTCCCCATTGTAGTCCGCTAGCTTTGAGCCGTGCTGCGGATCTACTGGGGACTCATTCTCATCAAAGAACCGGCCTGCAGGAGGCAGAGAAGGGCCTCATCAGGAAGTGGAGGGAAGCAGAGGAAATTGTAGGGAGAGGGGGAGAAAGAGGTGAATGGTGCATTTTGAATGCATGGAGGAACGAATGATCAGACGAAAAGAAAACTGCGAGGAAGATGGGTTAATGGATGTATTAACAAGACGCTGGATTGGAGGAGGAGTTTAAGGGCCTAACACATTTAAGGTTTCAAGGCTGATGAGGGAAGTAAACTACAGACTGCACGAAGTGCATGAAATGGAGCAGTTGCTCTCAATGTGACAAAAACACTTGTTTCATCCTCCTTCGATTCCTTCGTTGTGAATGGAACAAAAGTCAAAGGCAGGACATGTGGGCAAACAAAAGCCACTGAGGCTGCATCGGGCACGATGATGAAAGATGGAAGTCTGGATGGTTGTGTTATTATGGAGAGGGAAGAATGGAACATTTTAGAAATGGAGAGAGGGGGCAGCAGCAGAGAGTAGCAGTGCACAGCAGAAGCCAGGCAGCAGGAAAGGAACATCTTGGAGCCAGAAGAGCGTTGATTTTCTCCCAAGTCTCTACTCTCTGGCAGCACTTCTAGCCATTTTCAAACATGTCTGTCATTCAAGAAAGTTCTCATTTAGAATTTCTCACGCTTATGGATTAAATTTTTACAGGAAAACCAAACATAATTCAACCAGTTGACAGTGTTGACACAACACATCACAGCATTTCAGCACAAACAAATACAAAGTGGATTCTGTCAATATACTAAGTATATTTAAAAGATGTCCTGGTATATTGTTTAGTTTTTTACCTGGGTATATGGGGTGGAAGGAAGAAAAGGGGAATATGTGTGGACTTGGTTCGCTTGTATGTTTACTAGTTGTTTTTTACACCTTTTGGAGATAAAGTTGTTGAGATGCACTTGCACTTGCCACACCCAGGGGTTAAGTCCAAAGACTTGGAGGTTAATGTGTAGTTGTGCACTGTAAAAGCGACACACTTCAGAGGTTGGGCTTGGGGGGCTACCATCTAATATGATGTTTTACCTGCATTACAAAAAACAACTCACATTACATCAGTAACCTTAAGAAGTAGAGCAGCATTCGTAGTACAGTATCAATATCAATAACCTTCAATTAAGAACCTTCCAGATATTATAAACATTTCTGGATGGCAACATTTCTGGTCATAACCCACTCTCTGACATACTTTGTTGGGTTCCACAACCATAATGATGCTATGCCAACAGTGTTGATAAACAGAAAGATACATTAATAAGGGAGTGCTTTGGACTGGAGGTGGGGCTCAGCTCGGGGCCAATTTAAGCCCTGGTTACCAATTTTTATACATTGGCAGAATGCTTTGTGTTAAGGTAGGGTAAGTGATATTGTTGGATGATTTTTTTGTTGTTGTTTTTATTCTATTTTATTATTAAAAAGGTTAAAGCATTATATTCTGATAGTAGTCATTGTTGCTATAGAGTGTGTTTGCTCAGTAACAGGGGTCTCCCTGTTTCTACAGCTCTTTAATAAACAGAAAATACAATTCAGGCAATCAGGAGAAAGTATCATCAGCGTAAATGTTATTAGTGTTACAGTTTCAATGTTGTGTGCTCATTACTTTGACTCATCACTTGCTTATTCTGTATCCTATGTGAGTATGTCTGGATAAAATTGGTATCGCGACCTGAAAAAGCATTTTCTGTTTACTAAAGAGCTGGAGAGACAGGGAAGTTCCAGATACTGAACAAACACTCTTTAGTAATGAGTGCTAGTATGAGAATACAGAGCTTTTTAACAAAAGAAAATCACTTACCCCATGTAATTTTGAGAGATTCTTTGCCATACAATGAGTGAATGGAAACACTATTTAAGAGTTCTTCGCTTACAGAGCACAGAAGCAACAGATAAAGATGACCGACACTATTTGGACTCATATCATGCTCAAGTAGCTATACAACCCAAGGTTCAACATTGCTTTAACCCATTTTGGACTGAGGTCGATTAAAAAAAAATCTTCTAAATCCTACGATTTTTCTGAAAAACCTATGTTTCTATGTCAGTGGTGCTCAACCTTTTTCATGTCAAGGACCCCCAGAATTATCTCTATTGGGCCACGGACCCCCATCTCAAAATATGTAGTTCCAGGGACCCCCTAGAAGCAAATATTTTAGTTAAAAATGTTCGCTCTGAAATATATATTCAATGATTTGCGCCACATTTTAACGATTTTTCAAAAATAGCAGACCTACAAGCTCGTTATGAGCTTGTAGATCTGCTATTTTTCAATAGCTAAATTATAACAATGTTTAACACCAAAAGGGGTTCCCGCCCAAAATGGGTTAAGTGTCTTGATGCACTCACTCTGACGGTGCCGTTGTTGTGGCTCAGCTGGAACTTTGTCTTTTACATGATGAGGATCAATTGGGTTGGGAACCTGGGCAGGATTGGCTGCCTGAGGCAGACCCTTCATCTGTAGACCATCTTGTTTCATCTTGTCATGAACTGTGAATCAGAACAAAAGGTTACACTCTGCTTGATATAAGGCCTACACCCAAAACTCTCTCTATGGCACAATTTGAAAATGATCCAAGTCCACTGAGAAAAGTCATTTAATCACTTTGAAGAATGGTAGCAATCAGAAGCGAGAGCACTATATATGATTCTTTAATTAAACATCCTCCAAAAATGGAGAGAATGTTTTTGGCAGTCTGGCCTTCATCAGTGCCCATTTGAACTTTAGAATGACATGTTTTGTATGAAAATATTGTAATTTATTATTTAGTATGACTTTTACAAATCCTACATTGAAAATGATAACGTTTGCTTTATGGAAAGCTTGTACTGAATATGCATTTGTCAACAAATGATGATCATAGGGTGCCTGCCAGGTGGGACAACAATGTAATGCACTGATCATATGGTTCTTGCGAGTTGTAAAGACCCAAGATCAAATCAGACTCCTTACATCTCTCCCCTCTCTGTCTCTCTACACTCTGCTCTAACTCCAAGGAAAGCATACAAATGGTAGAGCATGTTTTGTTACGATATAACTAGCACATCTGAAGTGGTTAGTGGTCAGGTGTTGGATAGGACACTACTGGTTGACAATAGCCCTGCTTGAAGCACATAAGCCCAATATATCTCTCCCGGTCATGTGGGAATTCCCGTTGTAAGCTTGTATATCTGTTTTTTGAAAAATGTTGACAAATCTCTTATGTGCGTCCCTGGCACAATTTCATTTTTTCAAATATATTATATAATATATTCTATGGTCAAAGACATTTTGGGGGTCCTTGACATGAAAAGGTTTGAGAATCACTGTGCCTCCCTAGACTACTATGTTTCATGCTTTACAGGTAGCAAGTCGATGTGAGGGATGTAACATTATTTGTAAATGGCTTTTCATTTTGTTTTTTTTAATGTCTGTTTTTTGTTTTCCCTTAGGCAAGGCATTTGACTTGCAAAAACCTAACCAAAAATGTATTATTAGATAAAGACAATTAATTTAAATAAGGGTTTCGGCCTTCGGACCATGCATAATGCCTACAGTATTTTTGTTTTCCTTTTGTGTGTATATTGATAGGTAACCTGTGACATATTTCTGCTATGTCCTTTTTTTTTTCTCTCTTTATCGTATCTATTTTTTTCGCTTTGTCATTGATTCTGGTCTTACTTGTCTTTATGTTGTCCTAAGTGTTTTTGTTTGTTGTATCTGTATGACCACACCGTGGTGTTCAAAAAAAAGAGAAAAAGAACTGCTCTCTGTCGAGTGCCTACTTGCAGAGTAGCAGCAGAGCGCGCAAGTACTGTTGACCGCTACGCACTTTCAAATCTCAGCCTCTCTGTAAAACATTGAAATTAAATACTATAACTGGCTGTCAATGGTGACATAATTAAGATATGTTTCAATATTGGTTGGGTAACAGGTAACGTATGTATGTATACATGTATGCAAGTTGTAAGTTTGAAAGTACTACTGTGGTCGGCTGGCTTTTTTATGTGCGTATGCTTGGTATATATATTGATGTTGAATGTGACGTAATTAAGATATGTTTCAATGTCGGGTTAATTAAAGGTAATGTCTGTATGCATGTACATGTATGTAATCTGAAACCTATCTTTATTACGTCACCATCAAAAGCCAGTTATAACCCGGCATTGATACATATCTTAATTACGTCACCATCAATACCAAGCATACGTACATTCGTACCAGCACGATCACAATACTTGCGCACTCTGCTTGCGCAAGTAATTATGTAATCTCCAAATTGTTCGCAGCCCACCCATCTGACCACTTAAAGGACCACTTCACCACTTTTCAACCTATCTTCATATAATAGGTCCTCACTAATAATCATGATAAAATGGCACACATTTTTTTCTACTCAGTCTGTGTCTCATAGGAGGGCTGTGGGCAGTTCAGAAACCCGTCCACCAGTGACATCATCATTAGGCAGATTTCTTTTAAACAAGATTTTTTTTTTTACATAAATTAGATTTTTATCATCGTGAGAACGAAGGCTTCCATTTTCGCATTGCAACGTTTCAGGAATAGAAAGCCTGCGGTTTCTAAAAATGGTGCCATTTTATCATGAACATTAGTGAGGACCAATTATATGAAGATAGGTTGAAAAGTGGTGAAGTGGTCCTTTAATGATGGTGTTCCTGCTTGGATTAGGGCAACTAACTAACATAGTATACTTTGTTTTTTCAGTTCATTCTTTTTATTTTTTATTATTTTTTATGAGGGGCGCCCAGCCGCCCACACAAAAATTGAGGGGCTGCCTCACGTCATGTGGCAGCCAAGTTTATGGACTTTTAATGTGTTTAGAGCACTTTTAACCAAAATCAGTTGCCAGCCAAGTCTATGGTTTGTTTAGGGCACTAAATGATGTCGTGAGACTTCATGTGGCCAATATAAATACATCTTGTGACTAGTTTCGTTTCATACAATAACACACTGCATTAATGTCTCGTAACGTATATAGTGGCAGTGAATCTGCAATGAATGTGGCAGCCACAGTGGGTGCCCCTCACTTCACACGAGTGTGATGTTTTTATATTAATTTATATTATCATTAAAATCGTAGTATTTTGCCAATTATTTGGGGGCCCACTTGCAGCATTCTCACGGCCCACAGGTTGAATCAATTTCAAGCCATGTTTGGGAGGTCCATTCTGTACCTCTGGCTTGTCTGTGCTGTTCCCCCAACTCATCCGCCTTGATGCCCGCCTTGTTGTCCTCGTCAAAAAGGATTGGTTTGTCTCCCACTGCCTGGGGCTGTTGTTCAACTAGGTTTGGAGGGGGCGCCACAACTGCTCTGACTTCTGCAGCCAATCCCCCCAATTTGTCCTGCTGGAGTCTGGGCAGGTCCAGAGACAGACCCCGGCCCCCGGCAGGCTCACCCATCCCTGCCTCAGGTCCTGCGCCAGCCCCTACCACCACGTCAGGAGGGTCCATGTGTTTCTGAGTGATGGCAGGCTTCTTCAGGGCTGCAGCGAATAAGTCAGACGCATAGCAAAGACAACAGATTACAATACAATTATTGTGTAATTGACACGGTGTGTTGGGGCTGAGCGATAGGACTTCAAATGCCATTTGCTATCTGCTATTTTCACTATTTTTGTACGCCACCATTGTACAATAAAGTATAATAAAGGGGTTAATCCAACTAATCAATGTAGTTGATTATAAAGAAATATATACAATTATTTTGTGGATTTGTTGATGTATTTAGAAACAACAAAAAAGAAAAAAAAATATTACACACAGGCATAAAATAATGTAAAATGAAGAATACTTGCCAAACTGCACATCATCTATTTTTCCCACTTCACTGTCCTCAATGCCAGGCATGCCAGCATCACTGCCAGGCTTGCCCATCTCATCTGTCAAAATTGATTGAGGCTTACATTAGCATGGGGAATCGTCCTACTTTTTATTAAAGGAATATTTCCCAGGGTTTGAGACCATAGGAGACCAATCTTGGTCTGCTACTAAAACACACAGTACAAGTGGTGAAGTATTCCTTTAGTGTGCACTTCTTCATATCCCAACTGGCTTTCTCTGTATGATGTGTAAATAATAGACATACCTGTATATACTGTATAGTAAAATGTATAAAAACAAAATTCGGTTTGGTATTAGTGACCTCATCCTATAACCTTTGGTATTGTTGTTACTAATCGGATCTCTTAAGAACTGTACGGTCCGAATCCATTTTATTAGAAAGGAAAATGCTGAAGGCAGAGCGACTTATCGATGATTAGTTACTGTACCTTTCAGGTCTTGGCTGTTATGCAGGCGAGTGGCCACAGTGTGGCGCTCTCCCACCAGCTCCACATCAGTTCCTCCTTCCCGTACACCCACTGCTCCAGCCTTTCTGCTGTCCAGTAAACTCTGAAGAATTGCAAAGTGAGAAGTGGAAGCAGCTACAGAGAGGATAGGGACAGAAGGACAAGGCTAGCAGAATAACCTAAACAGGTATTGAGTAACTAACCTGTCTTAGCCTTGACGCTTCTTCTTCAAGTTTCTTTTTTGTATCTTCATACTCGTCTTTCAGCTGTGCAATTTGTCGACCACACTGTAAACTACAATAAATAGAGCTATAAGTGAGGGTTTGAGACAGACAAGCATGAATAAGAGAGAAGCTGTCAAAAAACACATTTAATTGAAAGATTAGACCAAAAATAACTTGTAAAATTGAAAAGGTTACACAGTTAATGTTCTCATACAGTATAAAGGCATTTCCCCATCTCTGATATTCATTTAAGTGTAGTTTTCAGCGGTATGAAAGGTATTTCTCACCGCTGAAAACGAATTTTAAAGTTTCTTTTTAAATGTATTATTATTTCTTATTTCTGGCTTTTTACTTATTATATTACCCATCACCTGTGATTAAGAAATAATACATAATACAGTATATAAGAATACTGTTTGTGGCATGTCTGTCCTCTATTGCAGTGTGGCAAGCAGTGCTCATATTTTAAGCACCCCCCCCCCCCCTCCCAGTGAGCTGTGGCGTTCCACAAGGAAGCATACTAGGGACTTTACTGTATATGTAAACAACATGAAATCAGCTTGTGACTGCAACTTGTTCCTGTTCGCAGATGACTCGGCACTGCTAGTCTCAGACAGGAACAAACCGCAGGTTGAAAAGGCCCTCAGCTCTGAACTCGGTAGAATCTGCACCTGGCTCGCTGATAACAAACTATCTTTACACCTGGGAAAAACTGAATCCATTCTCTTTGGATCTAATAGTAATCTCAGCAAAGCAAATGGCTTCTTGGTTAGAGTGGGTGACAATGTTATCACACGTAAAGATGAAATTATCTACCTAGGTTCCATCCTGGAGGCTAATCTTTCCGGTGATAAAATGGCCACCAACGTAATCAAAAAAGTCAACCAAAGAACAAGACTCCTTTACAGGATCTCCTCACTGGTCAACAAAAACACCTTGAAGACCTTAACAGGAGCCCTCGTACAAGGTTTCTTTGACTATGCATGCACCTCCTGGTACCACTAGGCTCCAGACTTCCCAAAACAAACTGGTCAGGCTCCTACTTGGCCTCACCACCCGAACCCACCTCACCCCTGCCCACTTTGACAGGCTGGAATGGCTTAGGGTCGACTACAGAGTACAGCATCTTGCAATGGGTCTGGTCCACAAGATTCGATACACCACCAAGATACCCATGTACCTGTCTCGATACTTCCTTAATGTTAACAAAGTCCACAACCACAACACCAGAGTGAGTGCAACGAACCATGTACAACCCAGATTCGGCACAAACAAGGGACTATTCTTTTCGCTCCTATGCCACCAAAATGTGGAACGCCCTACCAACAGTCATTAAGACATGCAAATCCCTTGACTCCTTCAAAACCACTCTCAAAGGGCACCTACGGATGGCTGCAATTCGAAACTGGCCCCCGTAAAATCTGAATCCCCCCCCACCGCCCACCCCTTTTTCCCCTTACTGTATATGTTTCTTTTCCCTTTTTAGCTCCTTTATGATGAATTCCAGTTCTGTTCTTTGACTATATAGAAGTGTCTATTTGTACGTCTCTAAATGTTTTGATGAATTGAACAAGGTGGACCCTCTTGTAAACAAGTGTAATGCTTAATTGGGTTGTCCACTCACAGTTAACAGTCTTTGTATTGAGTTTGTGCTTGAAATGTACTGTAATTTTGCAAACTGTTAATAAATATTTCAATCAATCAATCAAAAAACATAACGGTGTGAGCTTTGACTGGTCTACAGTAATTTACTGTAAAGACATACAGTCAGACATACCCCCGTTAAAGATGCCTTGGCCTTCGGCAATGCTGTAGAAACATTTGGTTGGTGGTGGTGTCGTGCATTATTATTGTACAATATCGCCTCACACAGAGTAATTAAAGCAATATTTATGACTTACACACACCCTACCATTGTGTGTTCAAATGTTAACTGTCCTCAAGATTGAGGATTCTGATTTATTTGACCTCTGATAACATTGATCACCAATCGGTGGACGATTGATCGGAGCACCTCTAACAAGAATCATCTACAGCTCAACATTGGAAAGACCCATCGCCATCAGAGGGGAGGTAGGGAAGATGGTGAAAGACCCATCACTATCAGAGGGGAGGTAGGGAAGATGGCGAAAGACCCATCACTATCAGAGGGGAGGTAGGGAAGATGGTGAAAGACCCATCACTATCAGAGGGGAGGTAGGGAAGATGGTGAAAGACCCATCACTATCAGAGGGGAGGTAGGGAAGATGGTGAAAGACCCATCACTATCAGAGGGGAGGTAGGGAAGATGGTGAAAGACCCATCACTATCAGAGGGGAGGTAGGGAAGATGGTGAAGACAGTGACTTGGAAGTGTCTGATGGCTCATTATTAGGTTCCATAACCAAGCCTGACTTTTAAACCAGTTCATTTTGTAATTTATTCCTATACACAGGTTTAATGTTTGTCCTTAGTTCAATGTTTGTTTTGTAAACGCAGTGACAATGAAGGGGAAATTTGTCTCTTTATTGTTAATGGCGCTTAATGTTTGAGTTTGCACCGTTTGTTTTACATCACGTCCTAATCAACATGAGTTAGACTTTAATATATTAGCGCCCCTCACTTCACACAGGTGTGATCTCTGGGGCCCTTTCACTCAGGAATCCTACTGTAAACATAGAAACATTTTCCAAGCAAACATTCCACAATTAAAACAAGCAAAACAGTGTCACAATAGTTTATCTAGGCAATGCTTCAAGGTTTGGAAGAGCCATTGAAATGCATAATGTAGACAAGGAGAACTCGGTAACATAATAACTTTCGGTTCAAAGTTTAGTCCCCCCAGTCACAGATGCTGGAGGTGAGACTAGTCTCCCCAGTCACTACTCTCCAAGGTGTGGCCTACTGTACGTTACCTCTCATATTCCAGCCTCCTCTCTAGCGTGGTGCTATTTTTCTTGACCTCCCTTAGTTGTTCCTCCTGTTTTATGAATTCCTGTTTCAGCTCCTTCAGTTGCTCTGCTCAACGTAGCACAAACACACACAGGGTTGATGCATTTTAGTATGTAACATCACATAACTGTATATAGCTTTTGATGGATTTGCGTCTCTGTTGAAGGGCTGTGATCCTACGGTTGGTCACAGGCAAGGCTGAGATCATCTTCACCACACTTACCCTTCAGCCTCTGGTTCTCTGTCATCTGAGTTGTGGCTTCTCCCTGCAGCTTCATCTGAACAGGGGGGGGGGGGGAGAAATGGGGGTTTCAGAAATAACCTCTCATATTGCTGTTGTTGGGCAGAAATCTTATCTCCATATTTTAACTGTGTTTTTTTTGTTGTAAATTAACACCCAACTTTATCGTGGTACAGCCTCACACAAAAGCATAACACAGCTATTTCAAAATGCAGCCCCAAGCGGAATAACCATAAGTGTTACAGCATAACTGGTTTAACACAGGTTTGTCTAGTTTCTTGGGTGATACCACTAACACATGGTAATCTGTGTGATATATTTTACCACTAGTTGGTCGAAAGATACAAGATTGTATTATCCAAACACGCTTTATGCAGAGAAATCTGAATCTTGATCTTCATCACCACCATCATGTGGAATTGTCACTTTTTCTTTTACGACTTTATCTTTACGGTTTTGTGCAATTCTTATAATAATATTTAATGCGCTGCTCCCGTGCTTGCGGTTAGGGTTAGAGGTAGGTTGTCGGCCGAGTTTTTTTTTTTTTTTTTTTGTACACGTGGCGATAGAGGTGAGCTCGCCGAAGGTTGGCAAACTTCTAATAATATACAATGAGGCAAGACTAGAATTCAGACTTTATTATTATACTTGAGTAAGGAAAGACGCCAAAAGTTACATGACCTGTCAATGCAATGGAAACAGTCTGGATCACTGAACAACAGGGATTCACATTTCACAGTTGTTATACTGTGACATGTGACATGTGACATACAGACATGTTGCAAGTCACATAAGGGTCTGTTGATTAGGTCAGATAAAGAGCTGAAGAAACAGTCGCTACTGTATTTAGGACAGTGATAGGCATATCTGAGCAAACAAAGGAAGTAAAGTAGATTACACAATATGCAATAATCATGTGAGATTGTGAGTTCTCACTAAAGATTCCAAATAAAAGGTTAGTTCCTTAAAACACAGCTCATGGAGAGGAGTTACTAAAAGAAAATACATTACAAATGACCTTTGTGCCTAACCTTAGATGCAATTATACACCTTATGTCTAAGTTAGCCTCATGTACATACTGTACCAGTTGGATTATGCTTAGCTCTGGTCCATAGCTCTAATGCAGTCATTAGAGCTATGTTACTCTTCTCTTCCTGCACTCGCATGAAATGCAAACCAGCCTCTCGTCTGTAGCGAAAATATAAAGAACATTTTTGCTACTCATCAATACAAAGGCGGCTTGCGTTATTAGAAAGCCTACTTTCCTTAGTGGACGCACTCTGAGCCCCCCACCACACATATACAATGCACTTTTTGGCCAGAAAGGGATTTTTTTAGTTACTCCACTCAAACCTCATAGACCTATTAGACCAGATTATTCCTTCCGGTGAAAAAAAATCCCTTTCTGGCCAGAAAGTGCATTTTATACGTGTGGTGGGGGGCTCAGCGTGTGTCCACTAAGGAAAGTAGGCTTTCCAATAACACAAGCCACCTTTGTATTGGCGAGTAGCAAAAACGTTACAGATGAGAGGCTGGTCTGCATTTCATGCGAGCACAGGAAGAAAAGAGTAACATATCTCTAATGAAGGCATTAGAGCTATGGACCAATGCTAGATTATGCTTTATTTTTCTCTTCCTGAAAACAAAAACAATGGAGCTTGCCCAAAACCAAATTTCACCCACTTCTTTACACCTGTACACCTGTGATGCGACAATGATTCTGATTCTGGACTACATTCCCTGTGTCACAACGACCTGAAATGGGGAAAAGGTAAACTAAAAGAGACTTTAAAGGCCAGAGGGGCGAGAGACAGAAACAGACAGAGCGATAGAGACTCTTGATTCACAAGACCTAATGAGGCAGAATACACTGGAGGTTCACAGTGAATAGGATGGAGACAGTAATTACAGCATCTGTGTCAACCAATGAATAAAAAGCCATCCTGTCACCTACAGTATGTGGAGAAGAGTTTTACAGTGTCCCCCTGTAGCACTAGCAGGATGTATTGGTAACAGTCCTTTAATGGGACAGGTCCTAAACCTAGAGAGCCATATTAGTCTCACTGCACTGCCTGAAATATCTGCAACAAGATGTATCTCTTCTTTGTATTGTATGAAAGCCATTTTGATCCATCTCAATTTTGAAGCTGGAACGGCAAGGTCTCTCTATCCGTGTCTGTGCTCATCAGCAACAGTGTTTCGACAGGGTTAGGATTGGTAAGGGATGGTGTTAGGTGTTGCAGGACTGGTCAGTGAGTCAGCTGAATGGCCAGACAGACAGGGTCAGGAATACGTTAGGACTTAATAGGAGTTGCAGGATTGGTTAATAGTGAGTCGGGACAGGGTTTTAGGAATTGCCGATTTGTTCATCGCTCCAGGCTATCATGGGATGGCGAGAGAGAGCCATTGATTGCTTAGGTAATAATGTGGGACATGACAACAAATGTCCCTCTAACACAGCACTGCACATCGTTGAGACAATCATTAGATAAGGTGACAAGGTGTTGTGTCACGTGAGCCCTCTCTGTCTCTCTGTGTATGCACAGCGACGAAACCACTTTGTCATAAAGCAAACTCACCTGCTAGAAGAACTGTGTCTGGCATGAGAAGTTAATTAATTCAACACTCGTCGACCATAATAATTATGTGACGTAAATTAGGTGACACTCCCTCTCTCTCATTGAGCAACATCCTGGTTGAGACAGATAGTGGGGGTAATAATTGTTCAGAATGCTACCTTGATGTTAAAGATAACTGGTTCTGAATCTGAATAGACTGAATTAGAGTACAGTCCTTACAATGCAGTTGTTAAGTTGGCTATGACATCGGTTTACAACAGTATTGAGCCATATCAGCAGTGATTTGATTGTGCCCCTCTCAAGATGATCGTCTTGAGAGGGGCACAATCAAATCACTGACTAAATATAAATTTAGCTACGCATGGCGTTGTGGACCCCCAGTTAACCAGGGTTGTTCTAACAGATTGGCCACAATTTCAAACATTGCCCATACCAGTTCCAGCCAGCCTATATACAATTACAAGACTGGGTCAAACAAACCCATTCCTGTCATTGTTCTGCAGACAAGCTACTAGGTGCTGTACACTTTGCTGTTGGAACAGGGTTGGGCTGTTGACAAAGAAAGGAGTGGATCTGTTGCCATGCAACACTTGTCGAGATCCTGCACACAGAGAACAGAGGCCGGATAATGCTTATCTAAACGCCAGGAGTGTGCCAACTTACCTTTTAAACACATTTGTTTAATGGTTTAAAATGGTTTGGTCATAATGTATTTAATGTTTAAGTATCGCTAAGCTTTATTTGTCCATGGTTTTCTGTGCAAGCAGCAATGTACAGTCTGCCCCATTTCATGCATACCTCTAAACACTCATATCAATCCACTGGAGGCTGAGAGAGAAGTACTTGGTTCATACTGTATGTATCTATGAGGAATATGTTCTAAATGTACTAGTTTCGACACCCAGCCAGTTGTCCCAGCTGCCTTTGAGATTTCACCCAGTGATCATCCATTCACAAACTGGCCTCAGGACTCCAAGTACACTTGCCTCACATCAATGTATTACATTTCATCTACTTTACTGCAGGCCGTCAACGTCAACCACATAATTGCAACATCCACAATGCAATTCTGGCTGGAGACCTGTGTTGCATTTCTGCCCTCAGCTTCTTGTTACTACTCTTTCCTGTCTATTTACTCTATTACACATAAAAAACTGTGGGTGCGGCGGCTGCGGCCCCACCAAACTTTAATTCTGCCTATGCAGGCGGATTCTGCCAATGCTTTTCCATGGGAAATCTAGAAATGGCTACAACCTAAAGACAAAATTGTCCAACTGTGATAACATTACCACTCAGCTGGGCTTTACTATTATGGCAAAACTGCACATCGGATGAACACAAGTGAACAACAAGGGAGGTGGACTGGGTGCAAATTAGAGTAGCACTTGCTATCAAGTGTTCTCTCTAATGTCTCCCTGGGCAATTGGACACACACCAATGTTCATCTGAGGCTACTGAGAAACAAAAGGCCATGGGTAAGCACTAAGAAGACAGCCTGGGAACTGCTGGCTGTGCCATTGGGCAAGAGAGTGCAATGGAATAAGTGCCATTTTCTGGTTCTTAGAGTGGCCCCAACAGTCTGTAGTCTCTCAACAAATGTCCAAAGTGAGGAGGAACATAAAAGTTGGGGTTGGGATAAGTATACATATACAGTATATTATTGTAACACCCGGGAATCGAACCCAGGAATCGAACCCAACATCTTAACCAGTACCACTAAAGGCAAAGGGACATCCCCATGACCCTGGGGAGATATTAGACTTAAAAGGGGAATACAATAAAATGTTCCGTTCTTTTCCTCCTCCCATGCATGGGGAAACCCGATCCAGGTCACATGGACGCAGCACCATTGTAACGCTAAGGAATCGAACACAGGTCTCCTGCGTGGAAAGCCAACATCTTAACCACTAAGCCAAAGGCAAATGCCTATGGCTTGGGGGACATATTAGACTTTTTACGACATCAGACTGCGGCTGTGTATATCATTTTGTCTTTCGTTATAATTTTTGATAAACACAAATTCAATCATACAGTAACGCAGAAATACATACATAATATTGTAATTGTAGAGCAGACCTGAAGTCCACATACGAGCTCTGACAGCAAACCATGCATCGAGATTGTGACTATAATTATGATGAAACCGGTTTTGGAACAGATTCCAGTTCTTCAATTTTGAATAAGGTTCCTCTGGTTCCAGATCTCAACCCTAATTAATATGAGATGTAGAACTATATGGAAGTACAATAAAGTATATGATTCCTATTCACAATTTAGGCATATTTCACAGGCCTGCGCTTTAAGCGACTTACATGGGCAAGATTGGCATCGCAGAGTAAGCTTTCAAGTTACTGAAGTTGTGTTGGTGGGACAGGGCTTGTTATTATGCCTGCATAGTGCAAATTACTGTCATATATAGCAACGGTCTATTTCAGAGGAATACAGTTGCATTTAAAAGGGGGACAGGCCCTTCAGATCGCCTGGCAGCTAATGATACAGACAGAGGGGAGGTGGTTTTGGAGGTGGGGTGACATCATTGACATGAACTTGGCGAATGAGTTGTGGTGGGGTCCTTCTGGTAGAGATAAATAGAGTGGATATTATTCTAACTACACAAGGTGGCATTGTTATCACAGTCTGTGATAACAAATGCCACCTTGTCTAGGTAGACTAATTCACAGTGGAGCCAGTGGATACCCAACTAGACAAGATCAGAGTTGAAGCTCAACTCCCTACCATACCTTATCATCGGTGCATTTCATGATGAGTGATTCTCGGGCCTGCAGCTTGCCCTCCAGGACGCTGTAGTCTCCATCCTTCTTATCGATCTGTTTCCTATGAGTGTCCACCTGCACCATCAGCTCGGAGTTCCGCTTCTCCAGGCGGCTCCGCGCTGCGTCTGTCCGTTTCACCTGCAACTGGACCTCCACCAGTTCATCCAGCAAGTGTCCGTGCTTGTTGGACACTGTCCAGTAGTTAAAAGACAGTATGGCGATGATCACCATCAAACCGATGACAATGAAGGACGGGAGGCGTCCTCCCCGTCGGTTTGCACCAAAACCAACCATTTCCCCAAAAAAGGAACTTAAGGTTGTAACTGCAACCTATACTATAGTGAGCTCAGTAGTACACGTATTCCCTCAATGCAAAACACATTTGTCTACGTGACATGCCGTTTAAATCCGGCAAAACGTTTGATGATTCAAAACCCGTTTTAGACAGACATATTGCTCACATTCTACTGTGCTCCATCCTCCTTCCGTACACTTGTCATCCCTCCTCTCTGCATTCATGCAATGTCAATAGAGAAAATGCATCCGCAGAGACGTGGCCTAAACGTAAAGTTAGCTCAGCTGGCAGCAAACGTAGGCAGTCATTCTCAGCAGTCAGCAGTCGCAGATGCAAATGCACATATATGTTTCCGGGTTTTCGAGCAAATCCCGTCGAACCAGTGGAAGCACATACGTGGATGAGTGGAGATCCAATCTCATCAGCAGGAGCACAATCACAACAGCCCTGATTGTACCCAGCAGCAGCAGCAGGCTAGCGCTGGATAGTGTCTGTCTAGTGTTGAAACAGCTAACCAACACCACCACGCCAGTTAGCCACTAATAACTGCACTGTGTAGATGGATGGCCCGCCGTCTGTTTTGTTTTTGACTGAATTTAGTTGGATTTAATTCCCCTTCTCTAACTCAAGTTTGTCCGACGCCACGCAAAGAAATATAGAAAAAAAAATCTCCACTAGAAAACAGACTTGGAATTCATACGAGACTGAGATGTTTATATTTTTGTAAAGCTAAACAACGTCTTCAACTGAATGTCCGGCTTCTGCTGCTGGAGCGAAATTGCCTTTCAAAATAAGAGTCCCCTCCTCGAGGCTTTGCTGTTGCAACCGTGCAACAGCAAGCGTGGCAGGCAGACGCAGTGATGTGGTGACTGAGTGACGACGTGGCCGTGTGTGGCTTGTCAAAAAGAACAGATCTACATTTAGCCGGGGAGCCACAGCCCCAAAAGCTCAACGGTTAAAGATTAACCTGTGAAAACACACTTTTTATTTGTGTTTTTGAGTGGTGTCCCTTACGGAGCTATGTGTGTGGCTGGGTGCGTCTGAGCACGAAAACAGCATGGTTGTTTTTCACCACCTGTGCGCAACCTAACACACACACAAACACACACGCACATATTAACTGTATATATGATGATTTCAGGTGTGCCAGTAGGCTACAGTACAGTACACTACACTACAGTACAGTAGACTAGAGGGTACAGTAGGGACCCCCACACGATAACTGTCATTTCTCAACCGTTTCGGACGTGGGGCGGCTCGCCGGAACCGGCCCGGCCCCCTGGGCGCGTTCCCTGGGGTCTGGATATTCCGGGGACTCCCACACGGCCCCCCTAGTGGCGAAAAATAAAACTTCTGGGAACTCAGATTACCCACACGGTAACTCTGTCATTTCTCTACCGTTTCGGACGCAGGGCGGCTCGCCAGAACCGGGCCGGCACCCTGGGTGCGTTTCTGTGCGTCGTCCGCCGTCGACAAAAATGGCCATAACCTTTTTTCGCGATATTTCCGGCAGAGCAGACCTCTCATTCTGTGGACCTTAATGACCAAATGAAAAGAAAAAATACAAATAAAAAGTATGTCATGACATCACAGGTCCTCTCAAATTTTGGATGGCTGGCTCCCTGGCTTAATTAGCTATAATATGCTGTATAGTAGTACAAACAAGATGGCGACTGTAATAAGAGCTCTATTCTTGGGTGCATAACTGCATAATAACGCTTCTCGGGTAAAATATGGTGGAAAAAGCTGTACTCCATTAAGGCAAAACGAATGTACTAAAACAGCTCTGTGGTCATTTGAATTACCTTTGAGTGCACAATGCACATCAAACAGTTTTCTAAGTTGGTTGATTCAATATTTAGTTATTAACTTATTTGATAAGTTGATTGATCCAATATTTAGTTATTTGATAAGATAGTGTAACGACACTGCGAAAGACCTGGCTGTAACTTGCTCCTCCAAGGGAGCTATAGCTCTCTTGGCATGGCTTGTTGCTTGCCTGGTCTACTGAGTTGGAGATTGGGGTTCGACTCCAGCTCAGGGTGCTAAATGTTACAATATTCATTAATTTGGTCAGACACACATTTTTTCAATTATGTATTTAAAATTGCTTTTTTTTTTTTTTTAATATATATTTAAATCATCAAATGGGATTTCAAGCTAATCAAAACTACAGAATTTCTCTTCCTGGAAACTCAGCATACTGAAATAGCAGCCATTGTTGCATTATTTTATTTTATTTTAATCTTGTTTGAAATGACCAAACCTGCCTACTTGCTGGTAGGATAGGTTTCTGAACTGTACAAAGCTCTTCTCTGAATCACAGACTCAGTGCAGAAATGGTGTATAAATGGTGTATAAATAATGAACATTAGTGAAGACCATTTATCTGAAAATATTTTGAAAATGGGTGAAGTGGTCCTTCATGGGTGAATACATAGTGATTACTAATTTCACTTGCTGCACACATTGACAAATTAATGAAAACTACAACATACAAACTCATACTTTATTGTAACACTGATAAGAATTGAACACACTGAGGTAAGTTAAATAATCCACACTTGTAAGGATCTTGAACCTGTGGCACCACAAAATATTTACCACTCAACCAGTTAACAATTCCACATCTGCAACAGATGGCTGTAGCGGCCAGTGAGAATCTGTCCAATTCACAGTTTAATACAAATGTTATCTTTCCCTTTAAGATGAGCGGTATACCGGTAACACAGCTTCTTGTTATACACTCACCAGATCCATCACCGCCAGTGTGTTTTTCTTTTTGAGATGCAAGTTAGTAGAAAATACCCCCTGAGGGAGAACATTCTGTTGTTTTTCTGGGGATAAAGAAGCCACTTCAGACATTGCCAGCCTCAGTCTGAGTTGCTACAGTTTCTGCTGATGTCTTGGCACAGTGTCACAGGGCACTATGAGATATGAGGCCATTTCAGATTGCATTCACTGCAGTTACTTTGTACAGGAAATACATTCTACATCGGCTGAATAACTGTTAGTCTTTGTATAGAAATCTGCAGCACTGTAGAGTACGGCTGCAACAAAACAGCAACCCGGAATGCCCTCGGAACTTTGACTTGAGTCTTTATTAGCCAAGTGGTCAGAGAATAGTCTCTCTACACACAGGGCTTTGTTCAGACGAGGGGGAGTCCAGTGGGTTGGTAGAGGTGCTGGTGGCTTGTGGTGGGTGTTTAGTGCGGCGTAAGGAAGGGGATGGTGAAGAACTCAAAGCTCCACAGCTCTGGAGGTGAATATCCTCATGTCCACGCTTCCTGGGACTGTGCTGAGACTGTGTCATCAACTATTTATTATAATAGAGAAAGAGACAGAGAAAGACATGCATTTAGATGTTGCCTAATGCCTATAGCATTCATGAAAAACCCATGTCAATAAAATGAATAGGTTGAGAAAGTGTGAGAGACATCTACCATACAGCAACAAGAGTAACTACAAGTGAATTGGAAATTCAATATTGAACTAATTTACTCTTTGATTACTAAATGTTTAATTAAATGTGTTTTTTGGGAGTATTACCCATGTTGGTGAAATTTACATCAGTAATTGAGTACCACAGACGAATAACAGTCTAAGTCCACACTATTGATCCATAATGTATAAATGATAGATAAGGGTTCAGGACAACAAGGCCTTTTCGTGGAGGGGTCAGTCTGAAATTTGGACTTAGACTGTTTTTCGTCTGTGGTACTCAATTATTGAGTCACAAGCTCTTGTTAAAGGTGTAGTCTTAGTTTTTATATATATTATTATTATTATTATTATATTTATATATATATTTTAGTGTTAAAAATCGTTATATTCTGATAGCAAACATTGCTATACAGTGTTTTCAGGTCAGTTCAGGATACCATACAATGTGTTTGTTTTTTGGTTTGCATGACACTGTTATATGACAAAGTATAACATAGGGCATTCATTTATATAAAAATAAAAACATAAGATAATGTTTATTAGCCTGGAAACCAGACAAATCTGCCACAGGAAAATGCCGCAGTCCTAAATGGGTTAAATGTGAACAGGGTATTGAACAGGAATGAAAGGATAAATTGAGTCAGCTTTAAAAACTGTATGACAGAATATTGATTAAAAAAAGAGAATCCTTAAATATTGTCAATATAATGTCCACATCAATATCAATGATTTACCTGATCTATGACATTAGCGCTGAAAATGGCCTCCTCCATGTGCTTCTCATCTGACTTGATGACACACTTGATGCTGTTGACAACCTGCTGCACCTCAGGTGGTAGGCTGCAGCTAGAATGCTCCAGAAATTTGGCCACCAATATTTTGGTGTCTTTGTACGTCTTGAGGTCAGCAAGGGAATGTGGTCTCTCGTGCGTGGAGTGTGTATGCAGAGCCCTTGGTTTGAGGCGGATATCAACTCTTCTGCCCTCCTTCTGCGGCTTCCTAGTCGCACTGTGACCAGGTTTAGTAGTGCCTGCTTCTGTTGACAACACACCTGTTAATTCTGGACACACCACAAAGACAAGAGACTATTTTCTTAAATATGCAATAACGCATTCCATAAAGTATGGACTGATGCCTAAGGTTGAGGATTTTCTGGTCAACTGAAAAAAGGGATCTAATTGGTCAGAGAGCATAACAAAGAATAAGGTTTGAAAACTAGACATTTTATTTGCTTCACTAAAATTAAAGTTATTTCAAGCTTATAATGCGACTGTTTTGTGTTCACACTGCTTGGCACAACTGTGACAAATTAAAAGTCTTGTTATGCATGTTTTATGGTTTCCACACAGTGAAATCTGAGAAAAATGAGAGAGACATTGTGCAAGTTAAATTAACACAGGATTTTACTGTGTACCTTCTTTTGTTTTCGGCAAATTGAAATAACCTTTCTCTACAAAGTTGACACAGATCGTCCTAACACAATATATTAGTATATTCTGTTTCAAACTCCATAGTAGCCCACATCTGTGGATGCTTTGTACTCCTACACTACCTTGCTCTGGGGACGTATTAGCAGAGTCTTCAGCAAGTGGGTTATTTGCAGAGGCGCAGCCGCAACTTTCACCTGTAGAGGGAGACAGCACTCTTAATGAGGACCAACAGAACCAACTTTCATCCTTCTGTTTATCTTTTGACCAGTGATGAAAGGTTCACATGGGAAAGGTTGAAGATGGGGGATGTTGCGAAGAGAATACCGGTAAAACACCTTCACGTTCACTTCAAACACTTACTTCCTGATGTGGAGGAACAAGAGATGGGGTCACTGGTGGAGCGAACGATGCGCGCTAGCTTACGGTACCTCCTCGCTACGCGGAGTCCCAGAGGCCTCTCTGAGGGCGAGTGACCACTACGGCCTGAGGTAGCGGGGGGCTGTGTCGTGGAAGAGGGTGACCAAACACTGAAACACAGCCTGGGGCCACGTGGCCTGGCAGGAGGAGGGGATGGAGAGGGTGAAGGAGCCAAAGGACTGAGGGCTGAGGTTCCCCCAGAGGAGGCCACTGAGGTGGGGGAGCAGGGTTGAGGCGGTGGGGTGGGGAGAGCGACAGGTAGTGTGAGCTTCCTGCTTACCACTCTTGCTCTGAAGAGGGGTTGTGCTGTTCCTTTAGGCGGCTCCTCTGGCACGTGTTTGGCTGATGCAAGCTCATCGCACATGTGAATAGTAGCCCTGTGATTCGCACGTACGACATCAGTCGACTCCTCGTGTTCCAAGTTGCTAACATTTTCCGAGGACCAGTCCGGGGAGCACTCGGGAATCTCGTGGTTGTGGGAGCATTCGCTGTAGCCCGTGTCACTCGGGCGGTCCGCAGTGCCGCGAAGGCCGCGGTGGCAACGCAAGGAGCCGCGGGCACTGAGCTCAAGGCTGGTGCAGCTGCCATCGGTGGGGGCGGTGTTGAGCGTCCCGTAAGGAGAGGAGTCTGAGCCCTGGACCTCCAGGGAACACAGGTCCTCCGAGGAGCAGCTGTGGTCATGCAGATCAGCAACCTCTGACACCATCAGGGATGCGCTGTCCACGGAGGCTGCAAACATCAGACAACATCGGCATGAGCAACAAGCTAAGAGTGCAACCCTCTGTTATAGATAAGAGAATATACGAGATGTTGAATTTACCCTGAGTACTGAGGCCTGCTGTGTTGTTCCGTTCACATAGACTGGACCCTGTGGCCTGCTGCTCATTGCTAGTAGTTACCTGCAGGAAGGAAACACCCACACGTTTATACTTTTCACGACAAGAATGATTCCACTGCTGGTGAGAGCCCATTGTTTTGCTGGTGTGACATAAATCTAACATCAGTAATGCAGCCAAGTATATATATTTATATATTATTAAATAAATAAATCAAGTGAAGCACAATATTTGTATTTTTTTAACCTGTTTTACCTTTTAAATAATACTGTACCGTACAATGTAAATTGTATTGTACCAAATGTGAAAAACACTGGCATTCTTTAACAACTGTCTTCAACACCACAACCTGGTCTGTAGAGGGCGCTATAAGACAGCAGCACACACGCCAACACTACAGCAATTACTCTATGTATAAAAGGAGGGAAAGATGCTGGGGAAAATATCGCCTTGAGAAGCTCTAATTGAATTTAAATGACTGATGGATTTTATTCGAAGAAGATAACTTCAAGACAACACTTGCAAAAATGACATTTAGCTGGATAAATAAATAGTTTGAAGATAGGAAAGGCAAAGACTTATTTCCACATGATCTATTCTGCGCCCTCCATCACCCACACGTGCTGTAATGTTCTTTTCTCTCTAAGGAGATTTTAGAGTGATGTGAAATAAAAAGGTGTGACCTTCCCTCTGATAGAATATATTTTTCCTTCATTGATCCTCCCACTCCAAATGATGATAAGTTACTGTATAATATTTAAAATTGATAATTATGTCACATTGTTTCTATTGATCAGTTTATTCCAGCAGTACCATAATTTGTCACACATTCTGAGACCTATTCTTCACAGAAAAAGATCTGATAATGTTATCAAATGATTTCTATGAAGAACTGCCGAAGGCTGTTTCCTTTCTTAGGTATGTATGTAAAGTTCTTACAGGATGAGCTGCCCACCAGAACTACAGACACTCAAAGAATTTCAGAAGTAGCCTATATTAGCCTTGCTGCCTATATATTTACTGTGGGGGGCAAATCCACATGCAATTTTACCAACACCATTTCTTACTGAATGATAATGTTCAGAATTATTAATTAAATAATCATTTTCTATACTTGTATTCCTATATAATTGTATTTATTAGTCACATGGTCATTTGAGTCAATTCAGCCAATATCTTTGGTCAGTCGAATATGACCATTAAACAAGACAAAGACGACAAGGGATTGAACACTTGACTTTTGAACAGGACACTCACTGAAAGCAACAGGTAAAAAACGAAAAAGTTAAATGAAAAATGTAAGCTTTCAGAACATACCTGACCACTGAGATGGAATATTTCAGAATTGGAAATAAATTAATTTATGTTAAACTAATTAGTGTCCAGTCTGCTTCACTAAATGACAGAGTGTAACTCACCTGGCTGGCAGGCGTCTGCCCTACCACGGACTCATATGGAGGAGGCAGGTCAGTGGGGTACAGCGTACCCGGGCTGTTGATAGGCACCCCATAGATAGCACTGAATGGAGAGTGGGGGAAGTCCAAGTGAAGACCTCTGTGAAAGACCAAAATAAACCATAGTGTATCAGCGTGACGTTTAAGCCAGATATTTGTTGTATGACGATAGGCGATAGCTTGTAGATCGCTATTTAAATTAAGAATAGCCATGACTGTGACAAATGAAGGGCCCTATTTTGGGGCAGGCGGATTGGTGTGTTGCTTGACTGGTGAAATTCTATGGGTGAAATGGTTTTTGCCTGTGTATGACGTGTGTTTGGTAAATGGTGTATAGCGCCTTTATCCAAGGTGCTTTACATAGATTGTGCATTACATTCACTCATTCACACACACATTCATACACCGATGGCGGCGGAAACCATGCAAGGCACATCAGGAGCAATTAGGGGTTCAGTGTCTTGCTCAAGGGACACTTTGACACTAACTCTGGGGGATCAAACTGGCAACCTTGCAGTTACCATCCGGCCACTCTACCCCTGAGCCACCGCCGCAACCTGGTATTTGGTGGACTCACTACCTGCTGGTGTGGGAGGAGTGGTGCAGTTGGGGGTGTACAGTATAATTTCATAATCAGCAGTGGGGCACACCCAGAATGATGACTCCAAAAACTCACAACCCCCATTTATATAGCATGCTTGTCTGTTTCACACATTTGCCTCAAACTGGACAATTTCTAACCCACAGCTGGATGGTTGAATAGCAATAATAGCAAAATTATTGTATCGAACAAAAATAATATTGAAGACATGATATCAATATGGATTTCTCTTTCAATTAAAAGTGGTCAAGACCTTATAGAAACCTGCCTACCAATGACATCATCGTTGGGGATTCCAAGATAATAGAAACTACAGCCCCCAGTCTTTTCATGGAAAATAAATGTATTGTTAGCATGCATTGTTAGTTTTGTTACATAAAAAAAGAAGTTTGAAATCGTGTTGGGTGTCGTTGGGCTGAGTGCAGCGCACTGCTCTTAAAGGTCAAGAAAATGGGCCTTGACTGCATGAATCCACCTGCAAAACACCCACCGATTCAGCCTAACAATCCAACCCATCTCACCACTGTGTACTCCACCCTTCTCCAGTCCAGAAAACACCAAACTTCTGTAACCACAACGCACCCACTCGCCAGCATCGACTGCGTTTCCACAAAATAGGGCCCTAAGAGTGCATATTTACCGTATTACCCCTTCTAAGTTAGAAATATGATCTTCCTCCAAACACAAGAAAAGAAAATTCCCCTTCTCTTATAATGTCCCCAATAATGTAATCCAGACTTAGATGTTTTGTTCTATTAAGCAGCAGTACATGAGTGGTAATCCTATACATATTGGCACTGGTGTGCTGCGGTCAGGCACCGTAGCCAAAGGCCAAGTGCCATAGTAGTACACCAGTAATACAGAGCCTGTATTATAATTATCATAGTTAGAATACATTATAATAAGCTGGAGTACATAGTGACTTACAGTATAATCATACTATGTTGCATTAAGTTTAACTTAGTTGGAATGCAATTATAATCAAACTATAATTCCAACTATAATTCACTATGGTCCTGGCCAAATAGACCAGTAATTGTGAAGTATAGTATTAGTATATATATAGTATATAGCCTTTAGGAGGGCCATGCAAGCAGCAAGCGGAACCGCAGCACCATGTCCCTGCGGAACCATTGCCCACCACTCCTGAATGAACTGTCTGGTGCTGGGACTCTGGTGCAACGCACAGGTCCTGGGCCTGGTGAGAGCAGGAGTGGACCTGGTGAGACGTAGGAGGGGCCCGGACAGGAGACAACCCACAGAGCCTAGTCCCTCCATGTGCCAGAAGTGTACCTCCCAGCCCTGGCAGAGTAGTTCTGGAGTAGTTCCAACGGATTGTGTGGCCCTGGTTTTGCCCTAGTGGGACTGATTTAGGGTAGCTACTGGGACGTAAGTCGGGACTTGATCAACCCCGGCTGGGTCGCCTGAGTGAGGGGTATGATGTTTTAAGACCCGAAACCCCGTTGACCTCAGGATCACTGAGGATACGTCCCAGGTGCATCCATGCGATTCATTCATTCATTCATTCAACCTTTATTTAAATTCTCGGAGAGACCATTGAGGGAACCCCTCATTTACAATGATGCCGAGATTACATACCAAAAAAAAACAGTAATACAACAACAATATTAGTTACAACTTACAACAAACCGTTAATACAATTATATATTCAGCAATCAGTTAAAACAGCAACATACAGTTGATGGACGGTTATTCCTAAAATGACCAATTGATGCCAGGGTATTAAGTTTAAGTTCTTGTTGCAAGAGATTCCAAGAATCAGGTGCACCGATGCTGAAAGCAGCCTTTCCAAGTTCAGAGTTGGCAAAAGGGACCAGAAGGCCTAGCCAATCACTGGAGCGAGTTACAATGCGACTAGGTTTCTGATGTAACATGGATGAAATATATGATGGTAATTTCCCGACCAGGGCTTTATATATGAAGAGGTGCCAGTGATTATTGCGTCTTTCAGTCAGAGAAGACCAGCCCACATTATCATATAGGGTACAGTGATGAGTATCGTAGCTGTCTCCAGTAATAAACCTCAGAGCCGAGTGGTAAACTGAGTCCAGTGGCTTGAGTGTGGAGGCAGCTGCATGACGATAGATTATGTCTCCATAGTCCAGTACGGATAGAAATGTGGCTTCAATAATCCGTTTTCTACAGATCCTGGGAAGTTTTTCTTTATTTCTATATAGGAAGCCAATTTTCTGACGTAGTTTTTTAACCAGATTATCTATGTGGTATTTGAAATTACATTTATCGTCCAGCCATATACCAAGATACTTATATTCCGAGACTCTTTCTATTGTTGATCCATTGGTGATGGTGATATGGAGATTGGAATAGTCTTTTTTCTTTAGAGAGAAGACCATGAATTTTGTTTTATTGTCATTAAGTGTTAGTTTAAGGTTGCTAAAAGAACTTTGTAATGAGTTAAATGCGAGTTGTAGCTTTTCAATGGCCAGTACAGTGGAGTCAGCGGTACAGTATAAAATTGTGTCGTCGGCATAGAGATGAATTTGACAATCACATAGTGAGGAGACTATTTCATTGATGTATATAGTGAATAGGATAGGACCTAGAATGGAACCCTGTGGTACGCCAGATGTGACTGGCAGGAACCCAGATTGTCCATCACCCATCTTAACACATTGACGTCTACCAAACAGATAATTCCTAAACCAGTTGCAGGCATCTGTATCAAAGCCTGATATGTGCAGTCTATCTAATAGTAAGGAGTGGTGAACTGTGTCAAAAGCTTTGGCGAGGTCAATAAAAATGGCTGCAGCATGTTTGTTTTTGTAAGTGATCCAGAACTAGGGTGACAGCTGTAATCGTGCTATGATTAGCTCTAAAGCCAGATTGATGAGGGCTTAGAATTGACTGGTGTGCAAGGTATGGTTTTAACTGGTTATTTACTATTGACTCCAACATTTTTGAGAGACAGGGTAGTTTTGAAATTGACCGGTAGTTATTGGGATCATTACTGTCACCACCTTTGTGCAGTGGGACAACATGTGCTGAAACATTTGGGACTATACCTGATGACAGAGACAAATTAAATATAAAAGCAATGTATTTTTAGTTATGATACTTGACCGTAGAAGTCATTATAATGGGCTTTATCATGCGATGTGATTTCATTATGAATACTTATGATTGTTTATACCTATAATTATGCATGTGTTATGTTATATAGTTACGTATGTGTTATAAGCACATTATACAGCATTATAAGTATGCTTGTAGTGCATTACACACATGGGTTTAGCAAGTGTTGCCCCAATATCACACTACTACAAAAGCTTAATTATTAATATGTATTATTAGAAAGCAAAGGAGACTAGTTGCTAGGTTACAGGTCCTACAAATACGGTGCATGCTAAAAGAGTGCTATATTGGCAGGTATTTAATGAATTGCATTTTTAATTAATTTCATTTTCGCTTTGAGCACTTTTCCAAGTGCTCAAAGCGCTTTAAAATGGTTCATTCATTCATACATTGGGATGTGAAGCGGCGAACAGTCGACGCCAGCGTCCTCACTTCCCACATCAATGGTGGCAAGCTAACACCAACCAACTCATTGGAGGCAATGTAGGGTTCAGTGTCTTGCCCAAGGACACTTCAACGTGTGGACAGGAGGTGCCGGGATTCGAACCGCTGACCCAGGGATCATTGGACGACCTGCTCTACCTCCTGAGCCACAGCCGCCCTTAGAGCTTTTTTTTTTTACACTTGTCTTAACTAAAGTCCAGAGGCTTAGTGCACTTTTTTAGGAGAATAGTGCACTTGCGGATAAAAGCGCCAAATTTTGTATGAGGCTTCTTTATGTCTTGCTAAAGGATTTTAGCCTAGGAGCCCTTGTCAAATATCTATTTTAAATATCAAATTGCAAGACTATCAATATCAATGAAATATGTGAAATATGTGAAAATCCGCCTAGTATTTTTCAGACTATATACATCATAAAATGATCAGATTACTTCCAAATGTGATAAAGTTGACTTATTTTGACATTATTAAAGTCACAGAACATGAAATATCATCAATAACACCTTTATTGCAATGAAGAATACAAATTAATATGCATCATAGTGCGAAACATGTTATAGAGCTGTGCGCATTCTGCCTAGCTGTCACAATTGCATTTGCAAAGTGGGGAACAGTCCAAATTTGCATTGCTGCATTGGCAGGTATACATCACCTTTACAGGTGCATCTGATCAGCTCTCTGCAAGCTCTGGAAACCTTTGGAATGGTCAGTAAACTAGCACCCATGACCCTTCTTCCTTGGCCCATAGTTTTGTGGAGAAGGAATCATTTGATGGCTTTGTGTGCTGGTGGCCCAGATGCCTGCTTGGTAGACTGCCCGTTTCACATGTGAGTGCACCCTGGGTGGGAGGTAATTTCTCTATCGTTCGATTTTGTTCACAGAAGAGTTATTTTCTTTTTTCGTTGATGGAGCTCAAAGGACTGGATTTGTCGTACAAAATTACTGTCAGTCTTTCAAGCTCCCGGAAGTGCTGGCAGTCAACATCTAGTTGCTGGAAGGGATGCTTTGCCAGATTGACGAATGTTTCTGTCGCAGGCAGCATCATAGGCTTGCCAGGTCCGCCAAGCTGACTTCTTACCCTTTCCATTAATAGCCGGGGAGCGGGAATAGAGATGAACCTGTGATGTCATGACATACTTTTTATTTGTGTTTTTTCTATTAACTTGGTCATTAAGGAACACAGAATGAGAGGTCTGCTCTGACCAAATTAATAGAAAAAAAACACAAATAAAAAGTATGTCATGACATCACAGGTCCTCTAAAATTTTGGGTGACTGGCTCCCCGGCTATTAAGGCATATGTTGTGTCACAACCGGAATATGCGTGAAACATAGGCAGGGCTCGAGATTTGGGTTCCCCTAGGCTATTGCAGTCTACCAAGCGGGCATCTGGGCCACCAGCACACGAAGCCACCAAGTGATTCCTTCTCCACAGAACTATGGGTGGGTTAAGGAAGAAGGGTCATGGGTGCCAGTTTGGCTGACCATTCCAGAGGTTTCCAGAGCTTGCAGAGAGCTGATCAGATGCACCTGTAAAGGTGACTGTAGTGTAGTACCTGAAAATGCAGTAATACAAATTTGGACTGTTCCCCACTTTGCAAATGCAATTGTGACAGCTAGGCAGAAAGCACAGCTCTATAACATGTTTCACACTATGATGCATATCCTTGTACTATAATGGAAAGGGGGAGCAAACCAATATATTTATCCGTCCGGCTTCTCCTACGAAACTTGGCAATTCTGCTCAGCAAGCCATCCTGGGAAGCAGTATAGGGGAAGGCCTCTCGGAGGACATGAACACCCTTTCTTCATACCTGAAGGACTGCCGCCTCAAGCTCAGTGTTGAGAAGACTGTAGCAACAATGTTCCACCTCTACAAAAGGGAAGCAACTCGCCAAATCAACATCATGGTCGACGGTGCCCGGCTACAGTCCCAGTCCTCACCGACATACATGGAGTGAAGCTCGACAGAACACTGTCCTTTAAACAACACCTGGACAGTGTTAAGGGAAAGCCCGTGCCGCACTGATACAGCATCTAGCTGGCACCACGTGGGGAGTCACCACAAAGACACTGCGCATCTCCACCGAGGCCCTAGTTTTCCCTGCCGCTGAATACTGTGCCTCAGGCTGGAATCGCCCCAGCAGAGGTCAGGCGAGAAGCAGCCACACTGGCCCTCACTCGGAAGGCACAGTTGAGCAAATCTCATCTCCTCCACAAGGTCGTCACGGAGACACCACAGCGTATGCATCTCAAGTCCCGGCGGCCCTTTGCCACACAGGCCCAGGAACTGCTCGGCACAACACCAGCCGACACCTCCAAGGCTTCCTGGGTGAAGGCAAGATGGAGAGACCAGTGGAAGGCAGCAGATCCTTCCAGGCTTCACTACTACATCGAGGATCTCACAGATGTTCCTGGCCAGCGCCTCCCCCGCAGGGAGTGGACAACCCTCAACCGCCTGAGGACGGGTGTGGGACGCTTTGGTGCACCCATGCAGAAGTGGGGTCTCACAGACAGTGCCCACTGAGAATGTGGGGATCCATTACAGACTGTGGAACACGTGCTGACCAGCTGCCCCACATACCGGCCACCAAATAATGATCAAGGCTTAATTGACCTAGACAATGACACACATGGACTGGCTTGCTGCAATGGAGCTGAAGGTCTAAGGACATATACGACAGAAGAAGCACAAACAAATTCTACATGCCACAGGAATCCATCTGCACTATATTGCCTCCGCTCACCTGTCATATGTATTGTACAAATTTGTGTGCCATACTGTTATTGTGCAACATTTAGCTGTGACGCAAATTATATCACAATTTCCACATTCACCGACCCCTCCCCTTTTCACTTCACACACACACGCCCACACAGCAGCACGGTATGGTACAGTACAGTATGGTACGGTACGGTAACGTACAGTCTGGTACAGTACGGTACAGTAACATACAGTATGGTACAGTAACAAACAGTATGGTACATTGCAGTACAGTACAGTACAGTACAGTACAGTACAGTACAGTACAGTACAGTACAGTACAGTACAGTACAGTACAGTACAGTACAGTACAGTACAGTACAGTACAGTACAGTCTGGTACAGTACAGTATTGTACAGTACGGTACGCTACAGTATGGTTCAGTACCGCACCCAAAATGTAGTCTGACTGAACAAGTGGGCACCCGGACAACTGGCCACCTGGATGGTGTGGCGCGAGACCGTCCGATGGCCGGTCGAGTTATAGTTCATTTGTATGTATTCTTCATTGCAATAAAGGTGTTATTGATGATATTTCATGTTCTGTGACTTTAATAATAGTCAACTTTATCACATTTGGAAATAATCTGATCATTTTATGATGTATATAGTCTGAAAAATACTAGGCGGATTTTCACATATTTCACATATTGCATTGATAATAATGTCTTGCAATTTGATATTTAAAATAGATATTTGACAAGGGCTCCTAGGCTAAAATTCAATAACTGACCCTAACGAACCATCATGCAAAAAATTACGCTTTTATCCGCAATTGCACTATCCTTTCACTAAGCCTTGATATAATGTACAGTAGAGCAGGGGTTCTCAAAGTGGGGTCCTTAGGGGTTCCAGGGAGTCCTTGGGGGGTTCAAGGGGAGTCAAATTAGTTAATATAACATCAAAATCAGTTTAAACACAGTAACCCTATGGCCTATGTTATACTTCAGTTATTTGAAAATAGCAGATCTACAAGTTCACAACGCGTCGCATCGCTCTAAAAAATCTTAAGAAAATGTAATTGAACCATTTTAACAACCTAAATCTTTTATGGGGGTCCCTGGCACAAAATAATTTCAGATGGGGGTCCATGGCCATATACTTTGGGGGTCCTTGACATGAAGATGTTTGAGAGCAGCAGCAGTATAGTACTGTTTCATATGGTGCCAATTAAGAATCATCAGTCATGCGAGCAGCAATATGGCCCACTTTTAATTACAATCCCATGCTTTAAAAGGGCAAGAGGATAATATATAACTTCAGAGGCTCCACCACCAATCATCCAAGATATGATGATGTCATGACATGTCGCTGGCCCAGAGCAGGGATTCGCTATAAACATTTTCTCAGGCTTGTTTATATTTACGGACTAATTGACAAGCAGACATGGCTCCTTGCCAAAAAGCTTTATCAGTGTGTTGCACGAGTGTGTGTGTGTGTGTGTGTGTGTGTGTGTGTGTGTGTGTGTGTGTGTGTGTGTGTGTGTGTGTGTGTGTGTGTGTGTGTGTGTGTGAGTGTGTGTGTGTGTGTGTGTGTGTGTGTGTGTGTGTGTGGAGGTGGGGGGGTGTAATGGGAGTAGGCAGTACATACTCAACAACTGAGAATCATGGATGGCATGTTGCTTTATAACCACTTAACCCTATATACTGTACTTCACTAACCGAGGCCCCTCCTAAATCAAATTTTCTAATTTTCTATTGACATGAAATGACACGTGTCGGCAGTGTGCACTGTTATTGACAGGGCCGGATTTCTAGGTGTTGAGGCCCCTGGGCTACAGTAATTTGTTAGGCCCGCGAGCTAGTGATGAACGGGCCGGCCCGTTGCTCGCAGGTCCCGCTGGTTGATCCGCGGGGTGGGCGGACGGCTCAAGGTTTTCAGTGCAATTATCGCGCGGTGCGCGGGGTGGGCCCCACCTCCCAAAAAAGGAGAAAAAAAAGCATTCCGGTACCTGCTCTCCTGTGTCTACTGTCTACTCCTCCTGCTGAAACCATCAGCTTGTTCTGTTGTTCATCAATGTGTTGCTTATGAAAGGGCGCTTTAGCCCCTGCCTTTTTGACCATTGGAGAAAAGTGCCCTCTCCGCTCTGAGGCTCTGAACCTGACCGTCATCAGCGCAATGAGCATATCTGCACCAAATCTTTCTTAATTGAGTGCGGTGCTGTGCAGTGTGTGAGTGCACAGTGAGTGTGAGTGCACAGTGTGAGTGCACAGTGCGCACACACAGAATAGCAGATCTACAAGCTCACAATGCATCGCCTGCTTGTAGGAGCTTGTAGAGAGGCTATCTTGAGTGTGCGGTACCGCCACCGGGCAACGAAGTTGAAGTATACGCAATCAAAACTAAAATGAGCACATGAGATTCATTCATTTCGAGCGGAGAACTACACTACTGCAGTGCACACACAACCCAAACGAGTGAATGAACCGGTCCGAGACAGATAGTATGTCATGTCACATATGTGTAAGTGTTCCAAATAATGTTCATTCAAATAATTTGTTACGACTCACACAGGAAAGAGGGACGGCGTCACCTCTCTCTCGTATCTCTCTCTCTCTCTCTCTCTCTCTCTCATAACGAGCGACCTGCGCTGGGTTTTTCATACAGTAGTCCAGTGTCATTTCACAAGTTTTGACCACACAAACTGCCTGACAGGAATGCAATTATGCGATCCTTAATATTATTAACAGCAAAGCAAGCAACTGCTCATTTTACTTTGATAACCATTAATTTGGACTACAGGGCAGACTGGTTGGGTCATTTCCTAGTGTTTAAAATCAGATATTCCTCTAAATCTGGGTAGAAATGTAAAAGAAAATAAAGGTGCCTTTTCGAATTCTAGCCCCTGCCCTTCAAATTCCCTCTGCACGTCCCAGCCCCCTCCCTCCTTCTGGACTTGCAGGGTGTTGAAAAGCCGGTCGTTAGGCTACTTTTTGTTTTCGCAGGCCGTGGAGTGGGCGGGTCGTTGATTAAATTTAATATATTGTTTTGTGGGGCGGGCGGGTTATGAAAAAAAGCTGGTCCGCGCATCACTACCGTGGCCAATTCGATTGCAATACTTTACAATTCTTACCACCCCCTGCTTCTGCATTGATTAGTCAATACTAGAACTCTGAACTGCTTCTGCATTGATTAGTCAATACTAGAACTCTGAACTGCTTCTGCATTGATTAGTCAATACTAGAACTCTGAACTGCAACCTGTTCTTTCTAGTTCTACCAGCCCTCTGAACACACTTCATTCCATTTGCTGATGTTCCTTGTGTTTCCTGTTCTCATTTTGCAAAATGTAATGATGATTAGATTTCTTTTATGTCCACTCCTGGATGTTCTGTTCAATCAATGTACTGCCTCGCTTCCAGTAATCATTCTCTGTATTTTATTTTGCAGCTGATTCCCTATGAAGTATTATTTTGAAATATGTTCAAAAGCGGCTAGAATAACAGAGGAAAAACAACATATATATAGCAAAATACAGAAAATGTCTTCAATGTTTCAATCAACACAAACGGATGCTACTGCAAGTCCCCCCGGTGGATACAGTTAATATGGAAACGAACACAGCGTCAGCATGTATAGTCTAGTCTGGCTACCAAGAGTTTCTTTACATACTGTTTTGTGTAGACAGAGCAAAGATGTGACACAAACTTTCCTCATCAAATGTCGAGAGCTGCTCACATTGGAGATCGGACACATCCTACATGGCTCTCAGAATGTATCTCTCCCCTGTCTCAGTAGTTTGCTAATGCAAACTGGAAATGATCAAAAATAGACTGACTGGGGAGTGCATCGATTCATGATAATAGACTGAACCATCTAACTTGTCCATTGAATCACCTGTTGCATCAATTAGATTTTCCTGACCTTATAAAGGACTTTGCCTTAAAAGAAAGTACTAATCATATTGGTAAGTCAAATATACAACGAACGTACCCAGCACTTAGCATTCATTTTTTTAAACCCAGTGTTTGGCCTTCTTCATGTAATGTATGGTTGGACATTGGACAGCGCCGACTGCACTTATGATGCACTTTATGATGAATTCCTGTTCTGTTCTTTGACTATATAGAAGTGTCTATTTGTACGTCTCTAAATGTTTTGATGAATTGAACATGGTGGACCCTCTTGTAAACAAGTGTAATGCTTAATTGGGTCGTCCACTCACAGTTAACAGTCTTTGTATTGAGTTTGTGCTTGAAATGTACTGTAATTCTGCAAACTGTTAATAAATATTTCAATCAATCAATCAATCACTTGCTTTCTGAGAGAATCTGACAGAGAATCTGTGGTGCAGAGGTCTTGCAATGGTGATTAGCACTTTCCCTGTGGTGACCCGATTCTAATAATAGGCTAAATGCAAAGCACTAATTACCCTAATTATAGTACCGGTAATTTTTATAATGTCTAATAAACAATGTGTCTATCGATGCATGTGTGCATTACGAACATTACCCATGCCAACGTCTGCTGGTGTCACACACTTCCCTTAGGTGAAGTTTCCTATGTATTTCCTATGTAAGTTTCCTATGACTATGTAGTTTATTTTTTTTGTATATTTTTTATCCCACGATTTTGTAACCCATTTTTCACCCCTGTGTCAATTATCTAATGTGATCCTGGGCTCTACACACCCTCCGCCAACCTAGTCCCCATATATGGTGGAAATGGGGAGAGCAACGGATTGAACTCATGCTTCCTTCATGCCTGAGTGTCCAAGTTGCTCCTTTACACCTGACAGGAAGGAGTTTCCCTGGTTGGACGTAGCGCGTGGAAGGAACACGTTATTCCAACCAGTTCCTTTCCCCTCCATCAGGCTGGCCAGGGGGAGGCAGTTTAGAGACCAGGATTACTGCATGTTTTTTGTGAGGGTACCTACCCTAGGGGACACGGGGAGAACATGCAAACTCCACACAGAAAGGCTTCAGATGTACAGCGGCCTCTTCATTCACCTATTTTACTGTTTTACCAAGACCTCATATATGTGATTCTTTAAAGAAAAACAAAAACAAACATGCAATGTAATCCTAACAATACAAGTGGATAATTTATAATAATTAAATTTGGGTTCAAAGAGTGTTTTCCTAGAAGTGGAAAACAAGTGGAGTCAAAAGTACAATATTTATATTTGAAATGTCCACCACTGATTATAATTATTTAATTGAAAATTGTAAATAAAAGAAATTTGAAAATTGTCCACCACTGATTATAATTAATTTGAATTATAAAATGGCCTTTGATTATTTAATCAAAGACCCTTTCTTAGGAAAAAGGTGTCATTTCCTCACCTCTGTCCGTCCATGGAGGGGGTGCAGGTGTACTCTGGGGGGTAGTAGGGTGGTGGGGGGATGGGAGGGATAAACTCATCAAAGTCCAGTGTCTGGTGCAGGATGGTCCCATGCGGAGTCATGCAGTCTGCACTCAAGGCCCGTGTTCTGTGAGGCATGAACTGTAAACACATGGCCACAAGCATTTTAGCACTTCTGTCTGTCTGTCTGTCTGTCTGTCTGTCTGTCTGTCTGTCTGTCTGTCTGTCTGTCTGTCTGTCTGTCTGTCTGTCTGTCTGTCTGTCTGTCTGTCTGTCTGTCTGTCTGTCTGTCTGTCTGTCTCTATCTATCTATCTATCTATCTATCTATCTATCTATCTATTATATCTGCTGTGTTTTCTGTGCTGGTCGCATTCAACTCTCATTTTGGCATTCGCAAAGAAATTACTGAATTGATGATCGGAGCTTCACAAATTAGCAATCACTGAGCTAAGGAGCGCTAGTTCTTCAAATGTACCCGTTGCCATCTAACTGTGAATGATGTGGCAACTGAACCAGATGATGGAACTGCAGCAGTGTCCGTAGCGTGGCTGGGAGCCATTCTATGTATGTGCAGCGACTGGAGTTACATTCACTGCTTATTTTTTGCATCTCTACACTGTGCTCTGACATGGAGCTAGATCAGTGGTTCTATGGATATGTATTTGGCCGTGGACCCCCATCTGAAGATATTTTTGCCATGGACCCCCATATAAGATTTGTGTTGTTAAATAGTTAAAGAAAATATATTCCAATTAAAAACAAACTCACAGGGTGTCACAATTGTGACACGTTGTGAGCTTTTAGACCAGGGGTGCCCACGCTTTTTTTACTTGAGAGCTACTTTAAAAATGACCAGCTCAACAAGAATACCATTGCTGAAAATAGTCTAAATATGTCATGGAATAGGTAGTGTTTTTTTGTATTTAATTTGTAATGCTACTGACGTTTGTGCACAGCAACACTCTTGAAACTATAAGATTGCATTGTGGGTTTGAGCTGAAAGGCCCTTTTTTATGTCAATCAAGTAATTTGAATTCAAGGTGCAGATGGCAGATGCAAAAAATATTTTTTTATATTTAAATTAAATATTCTTTAGGGGCATGTAATGCGATCTAACTGCACAGCCTTTGTGATCTACTGGTAGATCGCAATCTACCTTTTGGGCACCCCTGTTTTAGACCCTTGAGGGTCCCCATGACCCCACTTTGAGAACCCCTGCTTTAGAGCACCTGCCCTGAACTCAATGTCAACCCAATCTTATTGCCAAAGCTCACAAACAACACAAGTCCTATTCTCTTTCTGTAATCTTTGTTGTTCCTGACCAGCGGCCACTCCTGTTCTCACTTCAGCTACCACAAAATGTATTAATGCACTCATAAAAGATCTGTATAAATAGCTAAACTGTCAAGATTCATTCATTTTTGCCAAGATGTTGTGATGGTGTTATGGTCCCTGTCTGTATTGAGGTTTAAGGTATTGTACTGGGACACTATTGTTGGTGCGAAGGACAACACAGGAGCATGGCCATGTTAATTTCCCTCATGGCTGAGAACATTTAGGTTTTGAGCACAGACTCATTGTGTCACATAAAAAGGAATGGGTCATTTTGAGGACAGTACTCTCTGTTCTACACACAAAAAAGCACCAGGTTTGACGAGTGAAAAGTAGAGCAATTCACAGGGGGTTGTTAAATCCAGCAATTTTCTGGCAGGTTCCGCATTGACCAACATTCACAACGTACATTTACAGTCTTTTGTCAGGCTGGCTTACAGCCGATACAAAGACATTTAATCACAATCACTGAAGGGAGAATTTGCCGGGTGTAATTAGTGGGCCAGGCGTGTTTACCCGTCCTAATGGTCACCTGCTCCTTCTCTGCAAATAAACACTTGGAAATGCATCTGAGGGAGGGCCACCGAAAAGGACTGGGAAAATAGGGCTGTCACAATTATTACATAATGGTCTGATTGCAATTATTCAAGATAAAAAAACCCCAATTAAAACGTCAATCACAATTATTTCTAAGACAATTAATCATCAAGTAAAATGCCATGATGGTGACAAAGTCACTCATTGTTGCTGCCTGCCTGGCCTCCATCAGCCCAACAGCATACTTACCATCTGCAACAAATCGGTTGATACCATCTGCATGCAGCACATGGCCGTGGCCAGGGCACACACAATGGTGGAGATGACATTCAGGGCACACACACTGAACAGCAGCTCCTACATGGGAGAGAAGATAGAGAGAGGGGGAGGAGGTTTAGAAGACCACGGGAGTAAACAGAAAGGGGGGGGGGGGGGGGGGGGTAAAAGAAAAGAGAGGACGGCACTGATGGTTTAATACCATGCAGACATATCTTGGTCACTCGCTCCCATCATGTTTTCGTTACAAATTGGGCTTTATTGACAACAATGTTAAGAATGTAATTAAGAACGGCATATTTGTTCATTGCCTGGTATCCTACAGTTTCAATGTACAGGTTGTTATTTATTTCTTGGTGGTACTGTATATTGTTAACCGATGCTATAGGTTCTTGGTTTACATGGGATCCTAGTTTCTTGAGGCACTACACTGTTCTCTTCATTTTATGTATGTGCTTACTTACTTAGTCGCTCTGGATAGGCGCATCTGATAAATAGCTAAATTGTAAACTGTAATTGTAAATTGGTGAGAATAAAAGAGATAAAAGACGAGAGAAGGATGACACTGAGAGGTTCAAACCATAAACTGTGTGTTAGAGATGAAGGACAGATTACAGAAGAAAGAAAAGTGTTCATTTAAGTCTCGGAGGTTAAATTAACACCTAAGATTTGACTGTGTAACACTGTTCCACCCAGAGAGGGAGGAGGCAGAAACAAAGTCAAAGCACTGAAGGTGACACACACAGCGGTGATGTCATCAGCGGGGGTACCAGCACACTGCTGCAGAGGAACAATCCTTCTATAGGTTGTGGCTATCGGTTGGAAACCAATAAAAACGCTACTGTTCAGGAAATGGTCCAATATTTATAAAACCCACAGACCCACTTAACCACTTTCACTTCACTTTAAAAGAAAATCTAAAATAGCAAGAATAACCGATCTACAAGCTCACAACGCATTACGATGCCTTGTGAGTTTGTAGATCATCTATTTTTGCCACCTTTGTGTCACACTGTAGCATGACGAATGACATTAATTTACAAAAGAAAACGTGAACATTTGAAATATGGAGATAAGGTTTCTGCCTGAGAGCAGCAGCAGCTGGAAATAGTAGATACTGTATAGTAGTAGTTCAGTGCCATTTCACTGACATTTCTAAATCTTATCTTTAGGGGGCTTGTTCAATTTGTACATTTCTGATGAAAAAGGTAATAATAATATATAACAGGTTTTCACATTTCACATAATACCGGTAGTTTTTGTTCATGAATATGAACAGGCTCAGAAATAATAAAACAGAATTATGTCAGAATAATCTTATACATCATTCTGTGGCAAAACAGGGCACAGTACATGGACAAACCTCTTTTGAACTTGTCAGCAAAAATAAATGTGCATGCTGTGAAATAATGACTACAATGCAATTTTGCGGCTATGTTTGTTATTCCAGCACCAAAGCATAAAATAACATGCTTTGGTGACACAATAATATATACTGCAAATTGCAAAGCATCTCCATAGTCCATACTAAGCCATATGGCTACATATAATGTCGCTTTTAATAATAATCTTTCTCACATTTCAACAATGGAAACAGCTGAACAGCCATAAGGTATAATCTGTTGATGTACAATAAATTGCACAGCTCATGCTCATGTTGTCCAAGGTTTTTGAAAGGTGTTGATGAACAAAACAATAGGAGAATCATCCTTCAAGACATTTCTGTATTTCACAAGTTAAAGATCCTCTCTTAGCTCTTATAAAAACATACTGACAGAAATCTGCGTGACAAAAACAGCAGACCTACAAGCTTCCACGATGCACTGTGTGAATCAGGCTCTCACTCTCTCCCATTATTCTCGATTCTTTCCAATTGTATTGGTGGCAGCGCTGTTGTGTCATAGAGTGCACAAATTGGAACAAAAACAGCATCAATGCTACAATATATATATTGCATTTCTGCTTCATTTTGATAGGACAGGTAATAGAGAAACATGAAAGGCGAGGGGGGTGACAATCATGAAGTAAAGACCTTCATGGCGGATTCGAACCTGGGTCCCTGCTTTTGGTAGAGGCAATTTTGCGCGAGAATGGGTGTCACAGTGATAATCAATAAAACAATGCCTTTCTTAATGTTCTAGTCCGGACAAAACTATATGGCAGGGTTAACAACTTGAACCTTATACCGTATTCCCAATCCCAGGGCTCTATAGTAGGGCCCCTCTCCTGTTTTTGTGTATACGGTACACTAAATATCTTCGCCGTCACGTCCAGCATTCACTCCTTTTTTCAGCAAATGTTCCCCACAGAAATGTACAGTATAGGGATGCTAAGGTTGACATGTATTGTACAGACTATTGTAGGGTGCATACTGTTTGTATTCTGGTTGCTTACGTTTTTCAATAAGCACAAGGCTGGATACTATAACAACACAGTGATTGTGTGTTGTTGTTTGTCCTGCATAGTGCAGGCTATTGTATAGTAGGTTGTATACCGACGTATACTATCGTTCATTATTTTATTTTTTTATGGTTTTTTTTGTGGCTTTCGCCTTTATTTAATATTTGTTATGGAGGGACAGACAGTAGGCTGACAGGAAATGGGGAGAGAGATGGGGGGAAGACATGCAGTAAAGGCCGTCGGGATCGGGAGTCGAACCCGCGGCACACCGCCAGACTGGATTACCAGCCAAGGTGCCTGGACCACTGAGCCATGGCCCTGGCACTATCGTTCATTATTGATGGTGTTTTTTTGTGATGTTTTACCCTGCTGAATCTTATTTTACAGTCTTACTCTCTGAATTGCGGGACCACTAAAGATCTATCTACTTAATATTGTTTTTACATTTCACACAGTAGCAGCATGTTCCTGACTGGAAGCTGTTATGTTGTCCCTAACTCAACAAAACTCCATAGACATTGTTGAAGCACATTAGCACAAGACTGTATACGTTTATAACATAATGTATACAAAATAATGAATACAAATATAACACTAATCCATCTCTTTTGGGCATTATACAATATAAGACAATGTACAATATACGGTATGAAACTACTGCACATCATGCATGTACAGTATGCATAATTTTCACACTCTAAAAAGCCTAACTTGCTGGTGTCGTGGGGTGCTCAGTAAATAGCAGATCTACAAGCTCACAACACGTCACAAACGTGACGCGTTGTGAGCTTGTGGATCTGCTATTTATGGCATGCAACAGCAGCGGGCAACTAAGTATAAATCAGGCTTAAATGGGTTAAAGTGTTTGTGAACATCAGTAGCTGACAGGAAATTAACCCAAGCAGTTCCCTAGCAACGTAACTCCACTGACAAGCTCTACACCCTGCATGGGCACTGCACTGGCTGCTGTTTTTAGGCAGTGGTGGGAAAAGTACTCAAATTATTTACTAAAGTAAAAGTATCAATACTGCAATAAGTAAAAGTCCAGAATTTAAAATTTACAAAAGTATTGGCATCGAAATGTACTTAATGTACCAAAAGTAAAAGTAATCATTATGCAGAATGTCTCATTTCACATTTTGAAATGTATAATCATTTGAAAATAGCAGATCTACAAGCCTACAATGTGTCACATCGCGACGCATTGTGAGCTTGTGCATCGGCTATTTTCAAATTGCGATGGCTGAAGTGGTTATATGTTTTGTAATTAATAATAATCAACAAAAGTATACTACAAAAGTAACTAGTAACTACATTTTTCAAATAAATGTAGTGGAGTAAAAGTACAATATTTGCCTCTGAGATGTAGTGGAGTAGAAGTAAAACTACTGGCAATTGGAAATACTCAAATAAAGTACAAATACCTAAAAATTGTACTTAAGTACAGTACTTAAAGATGGAATGCCGAGATTATGATTTTTTTTTGCAGTTTTTCATGTGTTTATGAGGTGACAGTACTTCATTAGACCCATTGGTTGTTACTGTATGTGTAATGATGTCTTCCCTTTGCATTTAGAGTTTCTTCCTGGAGGCTGAAACCTTGATAGTCAAACGTGCCAATGAAAAAAACAGTGACACCACAATATCATCCCCTCCCCTAACCCCTCCCCCTTTATCATACAACAACAGCTGTGGGTGCAGCTTCAGTTCAGGTGGATCAGCACCCATCACCACCCACCAGGCAAACCAGGCATACTTAACGAACTGGTGGGTGTGTCCACATAAACAACATTTTAACAAATACTGTACACTTAAAAAAAATCAATATATGCAGACCTAGGTGATGATCGAGTTTTCTCCATGTATGGATAGGGTAGATGGGACAGGGTTAGATGAGGTCAGTGTCGTGATCTTCATATATGGAGTTGGCCATATGGTGGCGTGACGTGTCACAAGGCGTGATGTCACGATGCGTGACCATATATGGAGGCGTGCCGTGATGTCACAAGGCGTGACCATATATGGAAGCATGATGTCACGAGGCATGACCATATATGGAGGTGTGATGTCATGAGCCGTGACCATATATGGAGGCGTGACGTGACACACGGAAATGCGGGTTTTCATAGAAAAAGGTCCATATATGGGCATTCCCAGACCTGTTTTTGTTTAGATCAGATATTTTTGCTTTTATTTTATTCAAAAGAAAAAAGTGACCCACCCGCCCAATCGATTAGATTATTGATATATATATATATTTTTATATAATTGATCAAATCGATAACACCCCTAGATGCTTTGATTCTCTACTGAATATCATGAAGTCAAACTGAATGTGTATAATGTAAAAGGCTCATGTCTATCAAAAGATGATGTTCCTCATCAAGAAAATAAATAAATGTTTCACATAAAACAACAACAACAATATAAGATAACACTTTCATAACTTTAATACAAATTAATATGTGTTCATCTGTATATTTGCAATGCAACTGCCGTAGATGTGGGAGGGTACATTTTCCCAAGTGACATAAAACATTTACATAAAGATTGTGTTATTCATGCTGGAATTATCCACTGTAACAGAAACCAGCACAGAAACCAGTTAACATGCCTGCTCAGTGGGTATTTAACCTCAAAGATACCCAGCCATTCTCAGGTCAGAGAGTAAGAGTTACACCACCCCCGTTCCTCACAGGAAATCACAAATTACCCGAAAAGCTCCTTCACACCCATTATTCATAGCCTGCGGCAAAGCAGCGGAAGAAGAAAACTGTGAATATTAAATGGATCGCTAAAGTGTGAGTTAAAATTGAATTCCAAGCAGTTAACATGTCAATTCTGAGTGCAGCTGAATGCAACCACAGAGACATTTAATATGCTTGGTGACCCTTCGTTAAATGACAAGCACACAGCACATGCAGCGTTATCTGCTATTTTCACTATGTTTGAAAATGTCTGACATTTTTGGACAATATAATGCTAGCCTATGACGTCAGGTTCAAAGTGTTATTTTTATTTTAACCCATTTTGAGCGGGAACCCCTTTTGGTGGTTACATACATTATGTTATAATTTAGCTATTGAAAAATATTTTTTTTAAATCGTTAAAATGTGCCTCAAATCTTTCAGAAAATTGTCATGATTTAGAAAACTTTTTTTTTTTAAATTTCGACGTCAGGCCTGAATGGGTTAAGAAACTACATGATCAGCATCATATCATCTCTATCTGGAAACCTCATAATGTAGCCTGGAAACCAGACGAATCTGACACCAAAAGACGATGGGGAGATTGGTCTGGCACTCCTCACTTTGAATTATATTTCCTTCACCGCAGAGTTGTGGGTGACCAAAGTGAGCCTTTTTTTTTGCTGTGACGTTTAACTTGAAATCTGTTTGTAACCGCCCATTGGAAATAAATCTTCCACACCGAAGTTCCAGACTAATATCTACGTACACAGTGATATTAGTCTGGCCATGCCAGGCTACTCATAATGCTCATGTCCAAAACAGTTACTTTTCAGGATCAACCCATTCACGCCTGACGTCGAAATTTAAAAAAAAATGTTTTCTAAAGCATGAACATTTTCTGAAAGATTTGAGGCACATTTTAACAATTTTTCAAAAATAGCAGACCTACAAGTTCATAGCGCGGCACTCGGTGCCGCGCTATGAGCTTGTAGATCTGCTATTTTTCAATAGCTAAATTATATGTAACACCAAAAGGGGTTCCCGCTCAAAATGGGTTAATATTCAAAAATAGCAAAAGTAGCAGATCTGCAAGCTCAAAGCGCATCGTTTCGTGCCACGTATCGATCTTGTGGATCTGCTATACCTTTGATGTATTTGTGTGGCGCTCTAATGTAATATGATCAAGTAGGGCAAAAAAACCAAAACAAAAGTTACAGTATGGAGATACAGATATTAGGTTTCTGAACCGACAGTGACAATATGTGCCTGAGAATACCCAAGCTATGACTATTCACCAATCCTCGAGTTCCTCACATTTTAGGAACTATAAGGCAGCTGAATCATGAGGTCATTTGGGTCCAGCAAAGCAGTAACAGCCATGTGGTGTAATAGCCATGGACCCTGGGGACCGTCCGGGGATACAGTAACAGCCATGTGGTGTAATAGCCATGGACCCTGGGGACCGTCCGGGGATACAGTAACAGCCATGTGGTGTAATAGCCATGGACCCTGGGGACCGTCCGGGGATACAGTAACAGCCATGTGGTGTAATAGCCATGGACCCTGGGGACCGTCCGGGGATACAGTAACAGCCATGTGGTGTAATAGCCATGGACCCTGGGGACCGTCCGGGGATACAGTAACAGCCATGTGGTGTAATAGCCATGGACCCTGGGGACCGTCCGGGGATACAGTGTGACACCTCCTTCTCTTTAGCGTTTAAGACATAACTCAACACGTCTGACTTCCATGGTACTTAATAAAGTTTTATGGCAGCAATCCCAGCTCATCCCGTTAATTAGCCACGATCACAATGACAAATTGTGGTTGATCTTTCCCTCCGCTCCATAGCCGTGCTTCATCTTAATCCATTTTGGGCGGGAACCCCTTTTGGTGTAAGCATTATGTTATGCTTTAGCTATTGAAAAATAGCAGATCTACAAGCTCATAGCGCGCCACCGAGTGGCGCGCTACGAGCTTGTAGGTCTGCTATTTTAGAAAAATCGTGAAAATAATTATTTCAGAAAACTGGAGGATTTAGAAGATTTTTAAAAAATGTCGAGGTCAGGCCTAAATGGGTTAAGGAGTCTTTTATTTGGTTATCAATGTTTTATAATCAATCAGGGACATGAAACGAACACGATTTGATCGCCGTTATCCCGTAAAGGCACAGGAGGACGTACATCACTCTGGCAGACAGCTTGAGTCAAGATAATCTACAGAGCTCATGAACTAGCAAACTACGGCCAAACCCAGCCTTGATACACGCTGCATACTAAAGAGGATCGTCTCCACGGGGAAGACTGATGTTGTTGTCATTCTTCACATCCTGACCAATTAATCTGAGCCGGAGTGCTTGAACTTCAGTGTTTCACGTCATCTGACTGCATATCAGTCCTCAAAATGGTATGTCATACAAGGGATTTTGGGGTTCATCAGTTTGAATGTCACCTTGTCTGTCTTTTTCTTCTTTTTGTGGTTGAAAAATGAAAACGTCAGAATCAGGGTTGTCAGGGTTAAAAGGGGGATTAGTCACAATATGACTGGAACACAGCGGTGGAAAGTACTCAAACCCAGTAGCCAAAGTATACTCCTGGTCAAATCTTACTCAATTACAAAGTAAACTTGCTCAGTCAAATGTGTACTTTTGTACAAAACTAATGTAATGGAACATTGCTGTATTGAAATGCAGACATTTCCCCCTAAAAAATTCGAATGATTTTTCAAAAATAGTGAAAATCTGTACATCTGCCGTTTTCTAAATAGTTTTAAAGTACAGTTAATCCATAGTGTACTTTTTGTGACATACTGTAGTTGTTTTGTAAAAGGTGGCATGGAATGAATTAAGGGGCATTGTTGTTACAGTATGTAAAAGGGACACCGGGCTGGACAGGGGTGTGACATGGCGCCACACACCTTTCCTGACATTTTTTGCCTCACCGTCTGTGGACCTGCCGTTGTACTGCTACCCTTTGCACCTTATGTCTAAACCTGATGTACGTACCTGCTGCTTGTTATGCTATGAATGTCCCCACACTATTGGGGGATGACTGGTCTATTTATTTACTTATTTTTCCCAACCGGCGCTGGTGGTCTCTCTAGCACCTTTCCTGTGTATTTATTGGCTCCCGCTGCATACTTTCCCCTCTGTGCATATATTATATACACATAATTATATGCATGGGGTTTGCACGGAAATTAATTTCACCCACTAATTTTGATTATTTCTGCATCAAACCACTCATTGCTTCTCTTCAATGTCTCTTCAATGTATTTCAGATCACACAAACACATTGCTTGCACAAATCCGCCATTATAAGTAACCTAATGCTTCAACGATTTGTCCCTCTCTCGTACAAACACAAGTGATGTACAGGTCCATCTTTTCAAGTCAATGCATCTATTTTCACATCCCATATATTTTAATGGACTCATACAAAGCTTTGATTTTGTGAGAAAATGTGCAAGACGCTTTTGCATGTGTGGGGGTGCTCACAGAGGTGTGTGTGTGTGTGTGTGTGTGTGTGTGTGTGTGTGTGTGTGTGTGTGTGTGTGTGTGTGTGTGTGTGTGTGTGTGTGTGTGTGTGTGTGTGTGTGTGTGTGTGTGTGTGTGTGTGTGTGTGTGTGTGTGTGTGTGTGTGTGTGTTCGAGAGAGAGCGAATGAGGTAAAGGGAGTAAGTGAAATCACACAACTGCAATATTGCACTTTTGTAACTTTAGAATGACTCTTTTGACAACAACTTAGTGGGTTATAAAGTTTTAGCATGCACTTCTTATCTATGAAAACAGCCTTTATGTTGCTCTGTTAAGGAAAATGTTTCAGTACCAGAGCTTGTGTGACTGCAATCTGCTCATCAGTCCATTTTATGTCAGCCTTTGGCTGCAGATTTTACAATGAACAAGTGACTTATTAACAGTGGAATGTTGTTTCATGTTCGTTAACATTTTAATTACTTTGGAGGAAAACCAATGCAGAGTCATTAGCTTGAATTTGTTTTGGAAAGCTTTGCTTTCATCCCCCGCACCCTCCTAACTGGGGTACCCCAGGGATCTGTACATGGCCCCCTTCTTTTCTGCTTGTACACTCTGGGCTCTGTTTTCTCTGCTCACAATCTATCATTCTATATTATCACTGCTATGCCGATGACAATGTTTCTCTCCTTTCCCCCCCTCCCTCTCAGGTGGAAGAGTGCATGTCTGGCTGACATCTCACAGTGTATGTTTTCTCACCACCTCAAGCTGAACTCAGACAAGACCAAGCATCTCTTCTTCCCAGCTAAGTCCAGCCCCATGCAGGATCTAACCATTTCCATAGACAACGCCCTGGTAACTTCGGTTCCAACTGCCAAGAACCTTGGTGTTGTCCTGGACAGTCAGCTCTAATTCAAGGCACACATTGCAGTGGTCACTCAGTCCTGTAGGTTTACACTCTATAACATTCAAAGGATTGGACCCTTCCTCATCCAGGAGTCAGCCCAGCTCCTTATCCAGACTCACTCCTTGCCTCCCAGCATGTACACTTAAGCCCCTCCAAATGATCATGAATGCAGCACGGCGCAGCACGCTTGGTCTTCAACCAGCCAAAATGTTCACATCTCTCCCCCCCTTCTCTGCATTGCATGGTTACTGAGTACAAAACACTGATGTTGGCCTACAACGCTAGTGTCGCCACTCTCTTACTATTCCACTCGGGTCGTGACAAGTGACAACTTTAAATAGGCTATTAAATATCTAATACTGTAAGTTTACGGTTTACATCAATAAGCCTCTCAAACCCATGGCTTGATCCAATGCGTAACAGGCAAGCTGTCGACCCGCCGTTTCATGGCGTGTTGACAGCTTGCAGATCTGTTATTTTGGACACATAATCAATGATGCACGACGCGCGATGAAGTATAAGCTACAACATTTTTGTAACCAAATAAGCCTGTAGGTACTGTAACGTGGGCAACATATATGGAACTTGACATTAATGCAGTGAACATTAATTACGAATTGTTTAATAACGCCAGCAGCCGCAGCGCACATGAAACATTGAGTGCGACTCGAGTAAGAGTCTTTAACTCGAGTCGCCATCTCTGCATCATGGACACTGCTAAAATCTAAAATATCTAAAACCACATATATAAATAAGACATAAAGACCCCAGGAAAGTGTTCTAAATCCTCTAAACGTCATTAACATGATGTTTAGAAAAAAGGGTGAAATGTCCCTTTAAGTGTGTCCACTAAATGCCGTACCTTGTGTTTACGTTGCTCTGGATTAAGTGCGTCCACTAAATGCCTAAATAGTAAATTGAATAAAAATAAATAAAAAAGCGGGAAATGGTAACCTGGAAACCAGACTAACCAGACTAAAGTGTCTGGCCTTGCAGGCTAGGAAAATGGTGGTGTTGTGTTTTATCTTTATTTCATAAGTCACCCACTACTTTAACACACACACACACGCACATGCACGTGCACATGCACACACACACACACACACACACACACACACACACACACACACACACACACACACACACACACACACACACACACACACACACACACACACACACACACACACACACACACACACACACACACACACACTACTGTTCACCCACCTTGAGGCGCAGTCGTATGGTGTTGCAGTCTCTCAGTGGGTTCAGTTTCAGCGTCTCTCCCAGGTTGTTGCAGCTGGAGCTCTGCTGCTGCAGCTCGCAGCAGACACACACTCCATCGCTGTCAAACTTGAGCTGAGGGGGAGGAGGGGAATACACACATACACACTCACACACGCACGCCACATGCACAAGAAAACACAGACACACATAAACACACTCATGTAAACATGCACGCATGCACGCACACACGCACGCGTACACGCACACGCACACGCACACACACACACACACACACACACACACACACACACACACACACACACACACACACACACACACACGTCAGACCTGAGCCTGACTGTCTCTACAACTGATGACATGTCTACCCTTGACACAAAACACACTGAGTGGATGGCAGACATAGTCTAATTATGAGATGAAAGACATATGATTGCATGACAAATGACAAAAAAGCTCCGCATCAGGAGAGAATGCAGTAAGTAGCTTTGCAAGGCGTGATTGCGATAGAGAATACCTCCTCTAATACAGTACGTGACCCAGTTGGTGAGAAAGCAGGACATGAACTCAACATGTATGGGTTAATTACATTGGGGAGAGGAGATGGGAAGCGTTCATATTTGAGTCACGACTAGAAGGAGCTGTACTGAGAGGCCCATGAAGCAGGGAGGCTGCTGCATGATGTCAAGACCAGTAGATAGGATGATGCTACATGTCATGTTTTGTACAGCTTAACGCTCATTTGACAAAAACACGAACCCCTGGAATTCAAACATCGATTTAAACTGGAAAGGTGCAAATCTCCACCAGTCTTCCTCCTTCTCTCTCTCTCTCTCTCTCTCTCTCTCTCTCTCTCTCTCTCTCTCTCTCTCTCTCACTCTCTCTCTCTCTCTAAAGATTGAGTTACAGAAGTTGTGACTGTGTTGCTGTTAAATGTGTAAGAACATTGAGGTTCTTGTAATTTTGTCACATTATACATTTATATTATTTTGGTATCAATCTAATATCAGCTGTCACCGGCAAGCATCCATGTCTGTTGTTCCTGTACATCCACGCAAGTAGGACATGAGGTTGTAATTGCTTATAGCAGTATTATTAATACAATTACATAATAGTTGTTATTGACCAACTGGAAACATATTCAAGGATTGAGGTCCTTGCCACACTGGCAGTAGGGCGGCACAAGAAATATGATGTTGATACCGTCATCAAACCTAAACAATTTTTTAAAATATATTTTGTTAAAACTTTTAGGTTTAGGTTTGATTAGTTTTTATACGATTTATACTAATACTGCCTAATACTACAGACTACCATGTGCTACATAGCAATTAATTACACTTTCATGACACACTTAAACAGCCTCTATATTTAGTAAACAGGTCAAGAGTTAGCTCTGTACTTGGCCCACCCATTTTTACATCTGAACCAAATTTCGTCACCAATGTACGCAATACACAATGTGAGTTTGTTGATTTGCTATTTTCATTGAATGCTGAATTAGGGATGCTAGTGTTCAAGTGTTTAAGTTAAATATAAACGTCTGTAGTCTAGTATATGTGCTGTAAAAGCTGTTATAGTACAGTAATATAATGGAAACTAGAAAAAGTGCCCCTCGGGGCACAGGTCTCCACCAGGGCAGGTCAGGTGGTGGCCTCCTGGTGGCGCTATAATAGGCCAATGTGAAAAGGGTGGCATTTCTTCATACGCCTTTGATGGCAATTGGATGATTTGAGGCATTTTGTTCCAAAAATGTGTTTTGCAAAAATCAACCTGTTGGTGGCGCTATAACAGGCCAATGTTAAAAGGGTGGGATATATTCCTCAGCCTAGTAAGAAAATGTGTGAAAGATTTCACGTAAATTGCACGCTGCGTTCATGATTTGAGGCTTTTGTTCAAAACGGGGCAATCTTGCAAAATGTGAAAGCCAATTATAGGCAATTAGGATGGAATATGAAATATCGGACAGATCCGACTTGAGCACATGACCATAGAGATACTGTGTAACGATTTGTGAGATTTTTGGACAGAATCTGAAGGAGTAATATCAAAAAATGTGTTTTACAAAAGTCGGCCTCCTGGTGGCGCTATAAAAGGCAGATGCGGAAAATGCAGGTCAAAGGTTTGTCCTCTAGGGAGTGTGCATGCAACGTTTCACGCAGATCGGTGCAGTTTTAGGTAAAAAATGTGAAAAGCTGCCTCATGGTGGCGCTATAACAGGCCGTTCTGGAAAATGTGGGGCAGAGGTTCATCGTTGGCATCCAGGGAGTGTGTGTGCAAAGTTTGGCATCGACCGGGTTAACGGTGCCGGAGATTAGCTGGTAACAGACGGACGGAAGGACGGACACACACACACACGGACGGAGTGCAAAACATACTCTCTCCCCATGCCTTCGGCCTGGTGGAGACAATAAAGCATTTCATGGAAGCAAGGTTACTTCCGAAGTTCGATTTTTGAGGGGCCCCTCATATACAGCTTTTTGTCCTAACTCGTGTAATATGTGTCTGAGCAAATCGGCTTGTTGTGCTAAATGCTGTTGACAATGAAAGGAGAATTTACATCATAATATGTGTCTGAGCAAATCGGCTTTTTGTGATGACACAAACATGAAATGCCATTGACAAAGAAAGGAGAATTTACATCATATTATGTGTCTGAGCAAATTGCTGCTTATTCACGTTAATATTATTTGCGTCGGTATAGAGCGTCGCAGTCCCGCCTCCTACCCTGGACCAGGAAATGAAACCCAATGCATTTTTCCCATAGACATTTGTTAAAGTATTTATTTAAAGACGGTTACGCCGCGGACAAAGCCAACTCGAGTCGTGACAACTCATGACAACACAAACAATATTTTGGACCAAACAAATAATTACAAAGAAGAAAAACAACAAAAAAAGGGTTGTAACCTGCCGTTTTTTTCTTCTTTCTAATTATTTGTTTGGTCCAAAATATTGTTTGTGTTGTCATGAGTTGTCACGACTCGAGTTGGCTTTGTCCGCGGCGTAACCGTCTTTAAATAAATACTTTAAGAAATGAGGAAAATGCATTGGGTTTCATTTCCTGGTCCAGGGTAGGAGGTGGGTCTGCGACGCTCTATAGAGAAGTGGTATAGTGTGGGGCATTGTGTAATGCCTTATCTCAGTGACGTGAAAGTCAAACTACGGCATGTGGAGGAGGTCGGCGGAGATGATAAGAGTGCCCCTCACTTCACACTGGTGTGATTTTTACAAGTCATTTTTATACAGTTGACAGTAATCTTTGTTATTAGCATCCTAGTAATATGATTATGTGATAATTAGCTGTAAGACAAATGTGCACAAAGCACCTCCAGGCAGCACCCCACTAGCAGGCAGATCGACTACGTGAAACATTTTGACATATACATTGTTGTGACACAATTAGGATAAAACCTGCAACACAAATGGACTATGCCAGGCAAATGGAGACTCCAGATGGAGGGAGATTATGTTTTCCTTAATAATTAGGACATGAGCTCCAGTGGGTGATCATCAGTCACACAGCAGTTAGTTCTCATATTAATAGCACTGTGCTTGATTTTTCTGTTACTTTTTTTTTAACTGTGAAATGGAGGGGCATGAAGCTCATGTAGGATGCACAGTCAAATGTAAAGAGAGTAAAAAGAGTGTTGTTGTAACTCTGAGAGTGTATACAATGGACCCAGAAGTATAGTGTAGGTATAGGCCTCAGTTTAACTCATAAAGGACCCTTAAAAGTCTATTGAACACTCAGGATGTTAGTTTAAGGGAGGATAGAATTGGGGTAAGATTAATTACAGCAGCAATACTCAATTTAAGAATTTAATCATATTTCTCTATTTTTTGGGGAGTCCATTTCATCCATCCATCCATCCATCCATCTTCAACGCTGTGAAATATAATAACTCTAAAGGGCAACACAACTCTAATTTGTCATGCTACTGTACTATACTTATTGGTGTTAATATTAGATCAATGTTTTAGGTGAAATTAAAAACTAGTGTTGTGTTCACCAATGTCACACCGCTACACTGTCACAGGCACTAGAATGCCAAGCAGATGGTCAGATTTTACTCTGAAAAGCCCCGCCTTCCATTTCCCCCCAAAACCGGGAGGTATAATGTTCCATTACTACCTCGCGCTAATAAGTCTGATCTCTCTTTAGAAGGGTTAATATTCCAAACGAGATGCTTGATTAAGTCAGAAATTATGACATCGGCGTTCTGATCAAAACCATGGAGAGCGCCGTAGATTGAGAGAGAATAGCAAGTTTTGTCGGCCCGTAAACAGAGAAGTGACTGCGCGCATGCACAAAACAGCTCTGAGCAAGGTATTGCCTAGTAACGACCACTGTCAAAAGAAATATCTCAGCGATCCCGTTTTATATAATTAAAAAGGACCTAAAGACGTGTATACACGTCCGAGGCACCCCGCAGTTTTAATTGAGAGGACATACACGTCATTGGCACAATAAGTGTTTAACAGACTAAATTGGTCCATGTCATATTTGGGACACTGGTTCTCAATGTCGGGTCTAGGCTAGGGACCACCAGTGGGGTCCATTTGTATACTCTCAGGGTTAAATTAACACTGAGAACTCCTTCCTTCCTTCCTTCGTCCATGAATTAAAAAAAATAACTAGGCCAATTTATATAACACTATTTCATTGAAGTGCGAGAAATGACTCATACCTCATACTTGCTTGCAGGCGACATTGAGAACCAGTGTCCCAAATATGACATGGACCAATTTAGTCTGAGTACAACTTCATTAAGTATGCCTAATGATCATGTTTTAGGGTGGAAAAAGATCACGGCACTCCATCTTTAAGTTGTTTGTAGTTTTGTCAGACAGTTTTTATAAGTTGCAATGTGACATAGGTCTGAGTGTTTACACATTGCTGCTTCCCTTACATTTTTTGTTTTTAATTGTTTTTATTTTGACACTTGCTTTGGCAATGTGCAATGTTTTCTCATGCCAATACAGCTCCTTTGAATTGAACTGAATTGGATTTAAATTGATAACATGTCTGCGAAGTATCCGTGGAAGGAGGACCCTACTACTCTACCCAACAACCGAAGAGCTGTGGAGGCGACGTTCCTACGGTCGGAGAAGCGTCTTGGGAGGGATCCCGCATGGAAGGTCACGTACACAAAGCAGGTGCACGACATGCTCGACAGGGGGGCCGCAGTTAAGCTCTCAAAGACTGTGATGGACAATTGGAACGGAGCTGTGTGGTGGGTTAACCATCTTGCTGCACCCAATCCACACTCTGTTACCACGCCAGTCCGGCTTGTTTGGGACAGTAGTCAGGAGTTCAAAGGCGTCAGTCTGAACAGTATCCTTTTGAAGGGCCCTGACGTTTTAAATCCCATCCGAGCAGTGCTGCTGCGGTTCCGGGAAGGAGAGCACGCTGCCATCGGCGACGTGTCAAAGATGTATAATTCGGTGTGGCTGGAGGAGCAGGAGGTGCACGTACATCGTTTCCTGTGGAGGGACACTCCTGCTAGTGACATCGAGGACTACGCTGTGGTGCGGGTCAACATGGGAGACAGGCCGGCGGGCTGCATTGCTCAAGTGGCCATGTGCGAGACTGCCCGTCTACCCCAATTCAGCGACATGGTGGACGAGAGAGCCGTCATTGTCGATCATTCGTATGTCGATGACATTCTGTATTCCCACAACGATCCCCAGAGACTAACAGAGATTTTAGCGGGGGTGGAGGCCATTCTTGCTACTGGGGGTTTTCACCTCAAGCCCTGGGTGCGGTCTGGCCAAAGTGGGAGGGAAGGCATCGCTCCAACAGTTCCAGGGACTATCTTGTTGCCAAACCAGCTACGGGAAGAAGACAACAAGGCCCTGGGGGTAGGCTACAATGTGGGCAAGGATAGCCTCTTCCTGATGGTGGCCATCAACTTCTCTACCCGAAAGAAGAAGATGCGCACGGAGACAAACCTCACTGCGGAGGAGGTTGAAGACCAGACACCGAGCCCCCTCACCCGCCGTGAGTTGTTGAGCCAGGTTGCTAGTCTGTATGATCCCATTGGGTTGGCGACGCCCCTAAAGCAGAAGGGTGTCATCCTGGTCAGGAGGGCCTTTCAAGAGGCTGGAACTTTAACCCGGGATACATGGGACAAGCCGCTGTCTAGCGAACTGCGCAGGAGGGCAATCGAGCTCTTTATGGAGTACTCTCAGCTGAGTTCAATCGCTTTCCCCAGGTGTGTTACCCCACCCGGCTGGGTGGGTAGACCTTGGGGGGTCACCTTTTCCGATGGAAGCTCTGACTCCTATGGGGCGGTGCTATATCTACGCTGGGAGACTTCGAGTGGAGTGGAAACCCGGCTGGTGGAGTCAAAGGCGAAATTGACTCCTCTGGACCAGAAGGGAGACGCTGTCAAGGCGGAGATCTGCGGGGCCGTCTTTGCCTCCCGACTGAAGGGGTACGTGCAGAAGCACGGCCGTTTGGAGGTGGAAAGATGGTTTCATTTCATCGACAGCCAGACGGTGTTGGGGGATATCCAAAGGGAAAGTTATGGATTCCAGACTTTCTTTGCTAACCGTGTTGGCGAAATTCAGAAGGCCGGGCCTGTGACAGACTGGTGGTGGGTCCCTGGCACAGAGAACATTGCTGATCTGGTCACGAGAGGAGCTTCTCCTGAACAGCTGGATGGAGATTCTCTGTGGCAGAGAGGGCCCAGGTTCCTGTCCCTGCCAGTGGAGAGTTGGCCCATAAAGTCAGCGGGGGAGGTGGCCTCCGAGTCCAGAGAGAGCGTCAGTGCACTGCAGAGGAAGGCGTTCACTGCTGTCGTGACTAGAGCCCAGGCATTGAAGTTGGCTGCACCGTCTTCACCGGTTGGTGCCATGGGGCTGTCACCAGGGACAACTACAGGGTCTTCTTCGGCGGATTCCAGTGTCTGTGTGGAAAGACTTTGGGGGGCACTCCTTGTGAGTCAGATGGACCTGACGAGATGCAGTACCTTATCTAAGCTCTGTGGCACGGTGGGGTACGTCCGCAGAGCAGTACAGATCTGGTTGCTTCAAAGGATCGGCAAGCGTGAGCAGTGGGAGGCGAGGCTCACAGTCCAGGAGCGTAAGATGGCGTATCAAGACTTATGCCTTGCTGCCCAAACTGGCATGTCCGTCCCCACAACTACTCTGAACCGGCTCGTTGTGTGTAAGGACGAGGAGACAGGACTTTTGCTATGCCATGGCCGTGTTCAATCAGTAGGCGAGGAGAGCCAGGGTGTCCCGTTGATACCTTATGGCGCACAGATCAGCACACTTTTGGGTGAAGAGGCACATCGTGTCAACCACGAGGGTGTTGCTGGCACGCTTTTGCGGATGAGGAGAAAAGCCTGGGTGGTGCAGGGGCCACGAGTTGCTCGCAGGGTGATCGACTCATGTCTGCACTGCCGGAAGAGGGCAGCCAAGCTTTCTACACAGGTGATGGGCGCGCTACCTACGGTGCGTACGGGTCCGGCGGCTCCCTTTCAGTACACCACACTGGATTTGTTTGGACCTTATATGGTCAGGGACGTGGTGAAGCGACGCACCAAGAAGAAGGTCTGGGGCATCGTCTTTAGCTGCATGGCTTCACGGGCTGTACATGCTGATCTGGTGGGTGACCTGTCGACAGAAGGCTTTCTCCTAACCTATCAGCGTTTCACTGCCTTGAGGGGACACCCGGAGAAGTTATGGTCTGACCAGGGGACGAATTTTGTGGGGGCCAAACCGGCGTTGGCTGACCTCTACAGTTTCCTGGCCGTCATAGACCAGGGAGTCGTCCAACGAAAGGCGGCAGTGGCTGGGACTGACTGGGCCTGGGAGTTCAGCCCAGCAGACTCGCCACATCGCAATGGGGCGGCGGAGGCAGCTGTCCGCGTCCTGAAGACATCTTTGAGCAGTGTTGGAGAGAACGAGGAGCTGTCTGCATTGGAGTTGCAGACTGTACTATACCTCGCAGCCAATCTGACAAATGAAAGACCAATCGGTGGCCGGGCTCAAGTCCAGGAGGAGTCTGTGGACATTTTTACACCGAACTCGTTGCTGTTGGGGCGAGCAGGGCCCAGGAGAGACACTCTGGGCTTTGAGTTTCCCTCATACCCGTTCAGCCGTCTTCGGGCGGTCCGGATTGAGGTGGACAAATTCTGGAGGCGGTGGAGCCAACTGGCGGGCCCTCACCTTTTCGTTCGGCAGAAGTGGCATGCTCCGGCCCGGAATGTCACCGTCGGTGACGTTGTGTGGGTCGCAGACCAAAACGCCCTCCGGGGGCGATTCAGACTGGGTCGTGTGGTGGAAGCGCATCCTGACTGCAAAGGCGTCGTCCGAGACGTCAAGGTGCAGACCTGCCACAGTCTCCCCATCAGTTGGTCTCAGGTAAAGAAGGACATGGGGTCATGTTCATCTACCATCCTCCATAGGGACGTGAGGAGGCTGGTAGTACTGATACCGGTGGAGGATCAACCATAGTTTAAGTCCCCACCAAGGGGCCCAAAAGACTTTAGCTGCTAAAAACTTTCAGCTGCTCTCTTTTTTACCTTTTTTACCCAAACGGACTTACGTTCAGCTGTTTACTTTTTTACCTTTTACCCAAACGGACTTTTGAGTTGTCTTTGTTTTGAGTGCTTACTAAGAGTGAGTTTTATATGTTGTGACTAAAAGTGATACTATTGTGTGTATAACCTAAGTGGGAGGTTGTGTCTAAGTGGGAGGTTGTGTAGCCTACTTGGATCGCGTGATCCGTAGCCTAAGTGGGAGGTGTAATGTTATTTACTGCGTGCACAGGCTTAGGTTACCTATATTTTGTATTTGGGGTGCTAGAGTGGACTCTAGTGGTTGAGGGAGGCACTCACACCTGTTGCGCATGTGCGAACGGAGTGGGATAAGCGCCAGTGGTCAGTCTCCGAGTGTGTTTGTCTGATCTGGATGTCTTTTGTTTAATTACCTGCTGCTAACTACTAACTGCTGTTTTTTATACTGCTGTTGACGGGTTTGGCTATTTACAAATACTATACAAAGTTTAGTTTAGTTTTAGTTCATGTGTATTATGTTGTGAATGTGTGTGTGCAAATAAATTAACAAAACGAGTATTTGAGTTGCCTCGGTGGTATTGCTGAACTAGCATGCTGTGTGTAGCTAGTTAAGCCGAGTAGTTCACATTGTCCCAGACAGATGATAGCCTCGACGGAGGGCTAAATTATTAGATTATTGATTGAGTCTAGTGATTTCCGTACAATGTCTCAACACATTGTCATTTTAGTTCAGAGCCTATTTATTGGTAAAGGACACAGGACAGGCGGTATCATAGGGAGAAGGTTAATGGGGTTCAGGGCTCACCAGCTGGCAGTCTTCTAGGGAGTTGACCAGCTGAGCGTTTTGACAGGACAGGATGGAGCCCGCAAGGTTGAGCATCACACACACTGCTGACAGGAGCATGAAGAATGTGATCTGAAACAACAGAGAGAAGAGGACAGCATTAGTCAGCATCAAAGGGTAGTGCACGCACATCCAAGTGCCTGGGTGCAGGACAAAGCAACAGTTCACATAAAAGACAATAACGTGGCCTGGACTGTGGCTCAGCGGTCCAGGCACCATGGCTGGTAATCCAGTCTGGCAGTGTGGCGCAGGTTCGACTCCCGATCCCGACGGCCCTTACTGCATGTCACTCCCCCATCTCTCTCCCCATTTTCTGTCAGCCTACTGTCTGTCCCTCTATAAATATATATATAATAAAGGCGGAAGCAGCAAAAAAAAGCACTAAAAAAAAAGACTAACGTTTGCACACAGGTGAAATAAGCTCCACTGTTTTATTGCGTTCAAAGTTTCGATCAAGATAATTCTTCTTGATGAAGATCTCTTGAATCAGTGGAGCTTATATTATCAACAGCATTAGTCAGCTCAGGACATCAAAAATGTTATGACTTGTGGGAGATAAATTCAGTAATTACTAACTTCTAAAATTGCTTAGTTGTTTGTTAGATTCTTATTATAGATAGAAATCTAGATATTGATATGTAGTTAACTGTCCAATAATGACAACTGATTGATTTGACCGAATGACCAGAGAGGAAAGCACAGATGCCAATAGAAATCAATAAGGTGTTTAATTCTAAACCACTAGAGGCCTGAAGGCAATCAAACGTTATGGCACAGCGTTTCATTAAACTACCCAATAAACCACAGTGGAATTTGCAGGCCGGTATGATGGGCAATATAGAGGAACTGCTAATCTTTCTAATACTCACTCACGTGCATGCAAGCACCACTCCAATCTCTTTCTGGGTCTGCAGGCTGATAGATCTGAGGTAATGCTCACTCTATTGCCTGCTGCAATCTGGCATCTTGATTCTCCGGCTGCATGTCCTCTTAGCCCCCTACTCAGTCTGTCTAAAGGATTCTCTTTATTTCTGAGCTGACAGTCTCAGGGATATCAAAGCTGTTAGCAGAAATAAAGAGAACCTTTCAGGCGCCTTATATTACAGCTCAAGTGTAAACGATAGGACATTAAAGGGACACTTCACCCTTTTTGCAAAAAATACAATTTTGACTTGAGATCAGATTCTAAAAATGTCTTCTACATCCTGACAGTTTTCTGAAAAAGCTATGTTTCTATGTCAGTCGTTCTTCGATTTTTCAAAAATAGCAGACCTACAAGCTCGTAGCGCGCCACGAGGTGGCGCGCTATGAGCTTGTAGATCTGCTATTTTTCAATAGCTAAAGCATAACATAATGCTAACACCAAAAGGGGTTCCCACCCAAAATGGGTTAATGACGTTTAGAAGATTTAGAACACTTTCCTGGGGTCTATACGTGTGTAATATGTGGTTTTAGATATTTTAGATTTTAGCAGTGTCCATGATGTCACAGACACTGGGCCCACTTCCTTCCTGGACTACATGTTGTCTTAGTAACACAGCCCTCCCCCTATCCACAAGGAGGAGCAGTGCCCCAAAGCATTATGGGAATTGTAGTATGTCATGGATGGATTTTTTGTTGTAGTGATTCAAAGTTGATCACCATGCCGATTTCATACTTTTGGCACAACTGTGTGTTAAGAGAACTGTGCCATTAGGAGGAGAACACTGAAAACAAGTCACAGGGGGAATTTTCATTTCAGGCACTGGACTCAAGCATCCTTGTGCAGATGGAGAGGAGGTGGAGGACACACAGAGAGAGAGAGAGAGAGAGAGAGAGAGAGAGAGAGAGAGAGAGAGAGGTGGGGAGAAGAAAGAACCGGAGGTGGGATGCTATAAACAGATGGAGTGATAAGTTTAAGTGCTTTGCACGATGCCTGAAAATTGAAAGATTAAGAGGGTGAAGGGTGGACTTGAGGAAAACACCCAAAGGAGAGCGAGGGAAGAGAGAGAGAGCAAGAGAGAGAAAGTAAACGTTGAAGACAATAATACAAATAGACTGAAACAGGTGGGGAGAGAGAGAAAGAGAGAGAGAGAAGGGGGGGGGGGGGTGGCTTATAGACACAGATGCAGCTAAATCTTCTGGCCCGTTATATTAACACCCAGTCAGTTGGCATGTCACAATTATTATACTGTAATCGCCTAATCACAATTATTTTAGATAATCACAATTATTCTGAATAATCCTCAGAATTGTTTCCATTCATCTGTATAAATCTGTGTATCTAAAATAAATTATTTTATTAATATAAATTCAGCTATTTATTTTAGAAACTTTAGAAAAGTTTAAAATGATTAAATATGGTATTCTATGGCAATAGTATTGATTTTGATATTATGATGATAATGGCCATTTGTCAGTCATTCTTGGAATATTTAAGTTATTTGTTATATCTGCCCTGTGCACCAAAGTTCAATGTTAAAAACACAATTCAAATAAAATGTCATGATTGAGCCAGTCACTATTATATTATGTAGCACCACATACTGTAGCTACTGCACTGTAACTACAGGTAAATACAAGTTGTAGAGACAAAACGACATGTAGGAGGGTTCTGTTACTGGTGATCCTGTCAACAAAGATGTCTTCTTTGTGTACGTTTTCATGGCGACAGCTGTTAAAAAGGTGCCTCTGCCTTTTAAAGAAGTGAAACAAAATTGATATTCATTAAAAACAAAAATAATAATAGTGGCAGGATGCCTGCTTGAACAAATTATGCAGATAGGTTTCTGCGGCCAAGCTGGATTTGTGTCTACAATATACATTCACCACACCTGAGTGCACTTCAATAATATTATGTAAATAATTCTAGTCCTGCAAATACCACTGAACTCACAATGTAATATATACCTACCCTGAGTGTGTGCGTGTGTACGTGTGTGTGTACGTGTGTGTGTGTGTGTGTGTGCGTGCGTGCGTGCGTGCGTGCGTGCGTGCGTGCGTGCGTGCGTGCGTGCGTGCGTGCGTGCGTGCGTGCGCATGCGTGCGTGTGCGCATGCACGTGTGCGTGTGTTTGTTCATCTCAGCTTACTGCAACAGTATACAGAGTGGAAAATTGACCAGTGTTAAAGTTCATTTGACAGATGTATGAATATTAAGTAGAAAACTGCGCTCACTAGAGCACAAATCCCTGCCAGGAGGCATGACCTAATATTAATAATGTGAGCTCGTATATCTGCTATTTTTTTAATAGCCAACGATAAAATCTAAAATCATCTATCAGGAGACCACAAGGGGAGGTAAATCTCTTGGCAGAGATGAATCAGTTCATAACAGCACTGTGACAGATGTTTCTGTAACTTTTAGTAATACTCTTTGCAAGGACATAGTTGTAACAAGCATAATAATGGATGAGATTAATTAATTAATTTGTGTGTGTGTGTGTGTGTGTGTGTGTGTGTGTGTGTGTGTGTGTGTGTGTGTGTGTGTGTGTGTGTTGGGGGGGTTCTTATTATCACCAGAGCACATCCAGTCAAATGAAGTGCCCCATCTCAGCCCATATAACCAGCAGCTGTTCCACCTGGGGAGACAACAGTCTCATTTAATCACCCCTCCCCCCCCCCCCTATGGACGGTGCATGGAGTGCTCTGCCATGAAGCCACAAAGACATACTCAGCCTTTATCCACCTGCATCAGCATAATGGATAATTATGCTTTTATTGTTTATTGTTTATTACGGATCCCCATTAGTCCTCACTACAGTGAAGACTACTCTTCCTGGGGTCCAAAATGCTTTTGTGACAACACAGGGCTGCGCGAAATGCACAGAAGCAAATATCACAATATATATATTTTTATTATACTAGAGTGATGCCCGTTGGGCACTGGCCTACATGGAACGATGCAAGTTGGAAATGCATGCCCCACCCAGTTATTATGTCTGTGTGCCTTTTATGCCCATATATGGAGTTCTCTGTCAGTCATGCCCAAATATGGAGTCTATGCCGATGATGTCAGAACAGGTCAGCTCCATATATGGAGATATAGGTGTGATCAGGTCCCGGGCTTTTGCGCTGGTTCTGGACAACCGGCTATCCGACGGACTCGACACCGGGCACTGCACTCCCTGTGGGGGTGTGGAACGTGTGTGTCGAATTTGAAGTTGGTGGGGCAAACGGTTCTCGAGTTACATGGATACAGACAAGTTATGCAAGTTACAAACGTATAGTATACGTAAGTATACAAAACAGAAAATCAAAAATACAGAGGTGAACAACCTATAGTATCGTACATTAAGAAAAACAAACAGACAACAAAAAAGAAAAAAAGAAAGAAACGATAAATCTAAAACATTTTGTGGAGTTCAGTTACCATATATACAGTGTGGCTTCTAATTGAGCTCTATAATGCATAAATATAGAGCGCCCCCATCTTGACGACCACAAGATATCTTTGAGCAAACCTTGATATCGATATTTTGGCGATAATATTCTATTGTGACGATAATATTTTAAATTAAAAAAATAGCAGATCTTCAACATGCAGATTAGCTATTCTTTCTATTTTAGGCACACAACTAGAGGTTCGGCCCGCAAAGCAGCCCTCACATCTGAATTTGGGCTGTTACATTGCATGTTGAGTGTTGACTGGTTTCTGTTGTGTCTGTTGTGACCGCACTTTTGAATCACACGCCCCTGTGGTCTGCCCATCCACCCATTAGCAATTTTAATATAGGATTGTCAACCACTTATTCCTTGAATAAAATAAGGTCTAAAACAGGAAAAGACAACACTTATGCCATATCACAATATTACGATATAAGTTGAAAATATATAACAGAAAACAAAGTAATGTAAAACTTATTTGGTTTTCAATGACTACTTGGTTCATACGCATTATGCAACACTTTCCATAATCCCATTGTGGATGTCTTTATTATACGCAGTCCTTTACACCAGCGGGGCCTTCATGTCACTTCAGTGAGCCTTGATTTGTATCTGCTGATTGTCATGAGTGGCTCCACTCTGACATATTCTCATTAGCACGTAGCATCACATAGCACAGTTTAACAGCCCTCCATTAATTACTGCTGGGCTGCCCACAGCATGCCAAATTGCCAATGAGGAACAAAGACACGCACGCACGCACGCACGCACGCACGCACGCACGCACGCACGCACGCACGCACGCACGCACGCACGCACACACACACACACACACACACACACACACACACACACACACACACACACGGCGTGGCAGGCAGGGAGGACTTTCACTGCATGTCATCATCACAGTTTAATACTTGTGGAGGACAATGCATCACAATACCTGTGCCATTCATTTCCCCGAATCACAGTAGTAGATCACAATGTACAGCCCCCTGGCTCAGGTAGAGAATTGTTTCATCACCAAAATGAAAATCCTTTGGCTTAGGCTTTGGCACGTCCTATCCTTCATCCAGCTATATTATCTCTTTGGGCTGTGTTTAAGCACAGCTTCCCAGAAGTGTGGAACTGTTTTGGATTGGCTATATGTAGCACTGATGTCCAGGTAGTGAGATAGATTGGTGAGTCTTGTCCCTGTGCACATTATGTTGATGCCAGAGACCAACCAAGATATGGCTACTATGCTCACTTGTTCTCATGTTTTTGTTTCTTAGGTTTGTTTTTCCATGACCATAAATGTTATATGTAATTTAGACAGATTTAGACTAAATGCCAAGAAAACTGAGGTTGGCCTGGGCCGTGGCTCAGCGGTCCAGGCACCTTGGCTGGTAATCCAGTCTGGCAGTGTGCCGCGGGTTCGACTCCCGATCCCGACGGCCTTTACTGCATGTCACCCCCCCCCATCTCTCTCCCCATTTCCTGTCAGCCTACTGTCTATCCCTCCATACAAATATATAAAATAAAGGCGAAAGCCACAAAAAAACATGTAAGAAAAAAAAAGAAAGAAAACTGAGGTTATCAACTATATAACATAATATCTTAACGGAACATCTGACAACAACAGAAGGCACTGTGCTGACCTGGGCTCATGGGTCAACTCAACCGAGCAAGGTCTGAAAGTGAGGAAGGCACTTGCATGGAGAGCCCTGACCAGTGTATGAATCAAACTCAGCTTCTTCTATACAACAGTAGAGTCTGTTCTTCAATATGGCAGTGAATGCCGGACTTTGAAGCCAACCCTGCAGAAGTCTCTATAGACGGGTGATACACCAGAATGTTGCGTGCAGTACTTAACATTAGCAAGATCCTGTATGAGGGAATACCATGAAGGGTGAGCCAGAAAATAGCAGCCAGGAGAATGAGACTATAGCAGGACACTGCCAAAGACATCAAGAACTGCCAGCCAGCACATTGGTGCTGTGGGAACCAACACACATGGGCATCGATCAAGAGGACGTCCCACATTAGCATACGTGGATGTACTCAAGAAAGACGCAGGAGCGCAAAGCACCAACGAACTGGCCAGATGTATGGAGAACCGGGATGACTGGAAGCGACGATGGTATTTCATAGTTCAATGTGCAAATTGTTATTTAGACAGTATGTTGTAGATGCTAGACAAATAGACAGATGCTAGGTTCATGTTTACCTGTTATAAGGGTTTCTTGAGGCACTACACTGTTCTCTCTGGATAATAGTGTCTGTCAAATATCTAAATTGTAAATTGTATGACGTTGTGACATATGACATTGAGACACTGGATGTCCTATAGATATGCAGACTATGCATATCATTCCCAGTCATCCTGCACTAACTGCACAGTCCCATGGACCATGGTAATAATTCTGTACGGCACATGACCCACTGGAGACACTGGAAGGCTCATTTAAGCAGCAGAAATAAGACAGACAGACAGACAGACAGACAGACAGACAGACAGACAGACGTATTCCTTCGATTTCACTCATAAAGCAAACTGGAATATGCAACATAGTGTATAACATTAACCAGTATCAATCAGTATCAATCAATCAAGCAATCAATCAATCAATCAATCAATCAATCAATCAATCAATCACATCTTATTGTCACATACTGTAGGTACAGGGTAAAAGTAGAGCCATAGCATCGGTGGATACGGATTCATTTGTGGATCAAAGTCAAAGACGTACGATTTTGTCACAGTGAAATTTGTTCTCCGCATTTTACCCATCTCTTGGCGCGGTGAGCTGCAGCCGTGACGCGCTTGGGAATAATTTGATTAGCTCTACTGTACAGGAAGTTTGAGAGTCAGCACACCATTTTATCACAGTACAGAGGAGACCCAGTCTGAACAGTGCAAGATCAAACCAAACCTAATTCTCCTCCTATATCCCAGGGGACATGGCAAGATTTAATAATGCAAGAAGTTACCTGTGTCAAAACAATGGCCTACAACTGTGCTTAAGCAATTTAAGTGGTGCTAGTAATAGGATTTTATGAGGTACAGGGGAATGCAACAGAAGAGCAAAGGGAGACTTTATAGAAGCCTGAGTGGGTGCTCTGACTGCAGCACAAATTAGTATTTAGTCTGCAGCAGCACTGCGACAAGAAACAGTTTATTTTCAATTATCGCTCAACCGTGCAAGATGGGGGCAACGTTGTTGTGTTTTTCCTCTCGCCCAACAGATCAAAAAGCCTCTGATTTGGTTTCCTTCCAATAGATCAGAGCTAAGAAACACATTTAACCAAGGAACACTATGGTCAAACTAAGTTTGTTCGTATATTGACTGTTGGCTCCTAAAAGTATTATCCACTTTCAACCGGTCGGTGTCCCTGTAGTATTTTGGGCATGTCATTATTGTCCTAAAACAAAAAGGATCGCCTAATAGCGGTGTGCACTTGTAGATCGGCTATTTTGGGTATTTATTGGCTGCGTGTGTGTGTGTGTGTGTGTGTGTGTGTGTGTGTGTGTGTGTGTGTGTGTGTCGCTTCTTTTCACCTAACAGGGGAGAGTTCAGTTCCCCTCCATCAGGTGCCCCGGCTGGCCAAGGGGAGGCAGTATAGAGATCAGGATTACTGCATGTTTTTTGTGTCTAGGGGACACGGGGAGAACATGCAAACTCCACACAGAAAGGCCCTTTTGCCAACCCCACCTAGGATGTTAGCTGATGACGCAGAGGAGAGAACACTCCCCCAGCGCCCATGTCACAGAATCCCCAGCGGGAATCAAACCCAGTACCTTATATAACCTTCTAGCTGTGAGGTGACCCTCAGGCAATGGAATTCTATATGGATTGGATACGTACTTGTACAAACGATTTCACTCTCCACTGTCGTGATCACCGATCAATTGATATATCCATGCAGGTAACAGCAAGCCCTCCATCTTCCATCACTTTCTCACATCGCAACTTATCATAACATAACATATCCAGCACTGTACTAGTTAGTTAAGAACTTCACTAAATTAGGGTAGCACCATCCGTCCCCCTATTTAAGTCACGCCTGAAAACACACCTTTATACAGAGTGTTTTTTAACCACTTAATAGCCAATTGTGTGTGTGTGTGTGTGTGTGTGTGTGTGTGTGTGTGTGTGTGTGTGTGTGTGTGTGTGTGTGTGTGTGTGTGTGTGTGTGTGTGTGTGTACACGTTCATTATCAATGAACATTTTCTTAGTTGTGAGATCACAGAAATGCATTGTGATGTTACACAGTATCTCTAGTCATGTGCTCAAGACAGATCTGTCCGATATTTCATATTCCATCCTGATTGGCTAACATTGGCTTTCAAAGTTTGCAGGATTGGCCCGTTTTGAACAAAAAGCCTCAAATCATGAACGCAGTGAAATCTTTCACAGACATTCCTACTAGGCTGAGGAATATATTTCACTTTTCACATTGGCCTGTTATAGCGCCACCAACAGGTGGATTTTTGCAAAACACATTTTTGGAACAAAATGCCTCAAATCATCCAATTGCCATCCAAGGCGTAAGAAGAAATGGCACCCTTTTCACATTGGCTTATTATAGCGCCACCAGGAGGCCACAACCTGACCTGCCCTGGTGGAGACCTGTAGCCTGGGTAAACCCACTCCCCCTGCTGGACAACATTTCATTCTGCCAGGAGGGTTGAATGCAAATCTGGCAAGGGGGGAGGGGTTTACCCAGGCTAGGAGACCTGTAGCCTGGCGCGGCCAGACTCATTGCGAGGGTTCACTGATGTTTCCTCCCCGCATATGAGTCTGGACTCGGGCTCATTGACAGAGTGTATGCGGAAGCTGGAGAAATCAGAAAATGACCGGGGCCAATCGGGCCAATCAGTGACTGCGTTTCAACGGCTGTCCGTACAACAGTGAAAAGCAGCCTCTGATTGGTTCATGTGTATATGGTGACGTAACATTCATGCTGCAGGACTTTCAAAACAACAATGGCTGCCCTCAACGCAACAAGTTAAAAGTTTACACAGAAACGATAAGAACAGCAGTTATTTCAGATATAGACTCTGACATATATCCGACATATCTCGCTCACGTATAAAGTAGAAACTATTAAACAGACCTTGTTGTTTTTAGCGTGGTTGCCGTGGTATGAGGAGCGGACCAGCGCACTGTGTGGTGACGTCAGCTTTTTGTTACGCTGATTGGCTAGATGGATCTGTCTGTCAAGGCAACTACTAACGCCCACTTTTCAAGCTGCCTATGGCCGAAGTCCAGACTCATATGCGGGGAAGAATCTTCAGTGAATCTCCGCTATGAGGCTGGCCAAGCCAGGCTAGGAGACCTGTGCCCCGAGGGCCACTTTTTCTATAGTTATTATTATTTTATCCCACAATTGTTGCAACCCATTTGTTTTCACCCAGTGTCAATTGTCTAATCCTGGGTGCTACACTCCCTCTGCCAACCTGGACCTCATGCTTCCTTCAATGCATGAGGAGTCCAAGCCGCTTCTTTTCACCTAACAGGGGAGAGTTTCCCCGGTTGGACGTAGCACGTGGAAGGAACACATTATTCCAACCAGTTCATTTCCCCTCCATCAGGTGCCCCGGCTGGCCAATGGGAGGCAGTATAAAGATCATGATTACTGCATGGTTTTTGTGTCTAGGGGACACATGCAAACTCCACACAGAAAGGCTCTTTTGCCAACCCCACCTACGTAGGATGTTAGTTGATGACGCAGAGGAGAGAACACTCCCCCAGTGCCCACAGTGTCACAGTGTCCCCAGCGGGAATCAAACCCAGTACCTTATATAACCTTCTAGCGTGAGGCGACAGCGCTACAGACTGCGCCACCGTTCCCCTCAGGCAATGGAATTCTATATATGGATTGGATACGTACTTGTACAAACGATTTCACTCTCCACTGTCGTGATCACCGATCAATTGACTATATCCATGCAGGTAACAGCAAGCCCTCCATCTTCCATCACTTTCTCACATCGCAACTTCTGCATAAAACATATCCACTGTACTCATCATCGGCAGGGTTAAGAACTTCACTAAATCACTTCCACGCCAAACTTTTATTCCTCCCTTCTTTTTTTGTTTACATTTTGTTTGAAATCCTCTGTTAAGTTACTCTCTCACTGTAGCTGCCTTTGCATCCACTGTGTGGTTGTTTGGAAGTGGAAGGACCCCTTCCTGGCAAAAGCATGTGTAGTAGGCGGCTAATTTGTGGAAATTACGTAATATTAAAATACTACAAAAGCATGCACGGCGAGATTTCGTTAAATCTATAATAGGTCTATAGATAGATGTCATTAATTCATTTCCAGCATTATTTCACCCACCGTTTATCCAATATGAATTAATAATTAGATTTGATTGACCCAAATCCACCTAAACCGCAATCCACACATCTCTAATATATATATATATATATATATATATTAATATATATATATATATATATATATTAATATAATGTATACACACACATATACATACTGTATACACACACGTATACATACTGTATATATACACATGTATGTGCACGCACGCACGCACGCACAAATACACCACATTATTATATACACATTTCTATTATTTATTTGTGTTAAGTTGAGTTGTGTAGAGTTACTATTCACAACCAAATATCAAAACACACATAATCTAGGCCAGGAGTAAACTCTAATCAGGAAAAGAAAACATGGCTGATTATGCCCTCCGTCACTCATTGTGTGGCTGTTATTGACTTGATAAACAGAGGAGGGGAAGGGTTAAGGATGGATTTATAACCATGAGGCTGACCAGGAGAGCCCTCGGCTACAGCAGCTGGTTCACATTTCACACGGAGCAGGTGGTCTCAGAGGGAGTTGAACCATGCCTACCGTATTCTAGGGGGAACCTTCGCCAAAAATAGCAGATGTACAAGCTCATTTCTGGCAAAGAGATGTGTTGACCAACGTGTACCAAGTACAGTTCAGTACAGTTTACCTCACAGCGTCAATCATTCTTTTCCTGCAGCCTAGAACCTAGAACCGATTTTGGAGAGTCCTAGCGAACTGATTGCCCAAAATGTTCTCTGTGATTTGGGTTACTATCTAAATGTGTCAATATAATTATTTACTTTATACTCTTCCCTTTGTTTTCCCATTAATTGTCTTTTACTTTTCACTTGGTGCTGGTCACTTTGGGTGTTTTGTTATTTTTATTATTTGTTTTTTTTCGACTAATGATGTGTAATCAACATATTTATACAACGAAATAATGTAACTAAAATTAAATAATGTATATACCAATGAAATAATAACGATGCAATGACATGATTGGATCACACCCACCACCTGGTTGTATTTAAAGGTGACTAATCAGCCAAGCTGGCAGATAGACCCTGACGAAGACCTTTTGGTCGAAACGCGTAGGTCCTGTTATTTATTTGCCTTGCTCATCATAAAATAAATTATTTAATTCTTCACCAAAGACGGAGTGCCTTGGACTCTTTTCTTTTCAAGTCTGCAATTTACACCCTGACAAGCAGTACTACTTGGAGGAAGGATACCTTTTGTCTATATTGCCCAAAATGTTAATTGGAAAAAAAGTATATTTTACTAATCAGTTTCAATCTGGCCTCCGTATTTTGCATGTCATAGATTGGCGAAGATTTTCACAAATCTTTTAAAAAACGTTTTCTAATCTAACACTTTCAAAAATAGCTAATCTACTTGTCGGTACATAACTGCATTTAACGTTATTATAAAAAAAGGTTAAATAATGACCGATATATCTGTCATCCCACGGTGCTCGGTGTGCCATAGTGTGTGTGTGTGTGTGTGTGTGTGTGTGTGTGTGTGTGTGTGTGTGTGTGTGTGTGAGAGAGAGAGAATGTCCGTGTATATACATATGCATGTGCACGTGCACCATCTCTAGGATTTAGCATTAGTACGTGAGGTGCGTGCGACTCTGACTGAGACCAGGTCTGGTCCAAACAAATAGAGGAGGTGTTGATTCTAAATCTCAGCGGCAGAACCCCAGGGGGACACCACTCTAAACCACACATAATGACTTCCACAGACCCCTCACCCTACCGGGGGAACAGCTTTATTACACGAGAGCATATCGCTTTTAGCCTCATTGGTGCAGTGAGCTGTATTCCGTGAACCGTGGGTTCATAAATCAACCGTAGGACACAGACGCTGATATAGTAAACTCAGGGGCTTACCGATGGCTATGGAACATGATGGAGGTGAACTGAACTTCAAAGGTTGTAAAACATACAGTAGCCTTCAGAATAGAGGTGTAGTCCAGTACAGACAAACACCTGTACTGCAGCAGTGGTATCAGGTATGAAGCCCATACAAGCTACTAGTAAGCTGCAGTACACTTTTATTTAGCTGTATTCTGACTGGCATAGAGCACCGAAGTCCTGACGTCACTGTCAGTAGAGGGCGTCAATCCACAGGTTCGTCTACTTTTTATTTGCATTGTAATCTCCATAGGGGGGATTTTAGATCGCCTCATATAAGAACTGTGTTTGAAAAATAAACCGATCACCCCGGCCTTTTCACTCATATGGATATGAAGCATCAACTGAAGGTGGAAATGTACAAATATACCCAAAGAGTAACAAAAAAAGCCTATGGGGATCTCAATGCAACTAAAAAAATCACACCCGTGTGAACTGAGTGGTGTAAGGTCTTATATAGACTGATCAGCTGTGGTCTGACGTAATGTCTGACGTAATGAAATCACACCTGTGTGAACTGGGTGACCATAGCAACCAATGCTCATTTTTTGGTACGAACAGACACGTAAACTAACAAAGCCAGTAGTAGTGGTTTAAACCACTCAAAAAATACATGAACCTGTGTATTGGCGCCCTCTACTGAAAGTGACGTCAGACTTCGGTGCTCTATATGGCATTAGAATTAAAGTAGGGAAAGAAGCTACAAGGGGTTTCGAACGCCGAAGCTTCCTGCTAGCTATTATCCTTCTCTGAAGTAAGCCCAGCATCACACAGTTAAAAACTCCATATGTTGTTGTGCAGAGTCCCGATCAGGGCTCTATAGTGTCTTTTCTGTTTTCACTTAACAATCTTAGTTGCATTGCGATGTGTTGTAAGCTTGCAGATCTGCTATTTCTTGCAAAGCTTTTCCCCAGAATACGGATGCTATGATTTAAATGGTTAAAGGACCACTTCACCACTTTTCAACCTATCTTTATATACCAGGTCCTCACTAATAATCATGATAAAATGGCACAATCTTTTAGGAGGGCTGTGGGCAGTTCAGAAACCCGTCCACCAGTGACATCATCGATGGGGAATCCAAGCTAATAGAAACTGCAGGCTTCCTAGTTCTGAAAAGTTGCAATGCGAAAATGGAAGCAATCGTTCTCACGAAAATAAAAATCTAAACATTTTTGTAAAAAAAATATTGTTTAAAAAAAATCTGCCTAACAATGATGTCACTGGTGGACGGGTTTCTGAATTGCCGAACAGCCCTCCTATGAGACACAGACTGAGTAGAAAATAATTGTGCCATTTTATCATGATTATTAGTGAGGACCTATATGAAGAAAGGTTGAAAAGTGGTGAAGTGGTCCTTTAAATACTGAGCATGAATTGAACTCTGACAGTTTAAAACCGAAGTGCAAAGTGACCATTTTCGCACGGCAGAAACACAGCCCAACAGGGGGAGTGAACACGGCCCTGCCGCTATAGCACCTTTCAGCCCTGGCGCACAGCTGTGGTGACAGCTTCGCTGCAGGACGTGATGAAACGGCCACTGGTGTGGGGAATGTGCGAGGTGCAATCCAACACCTTTTATCAACACATTGTGCACCATGCCAGACCTGTGGCCCACAGTGGCGATAAGCCAGGAACACGCTCCTCCTGGTGCACTGCATGGTCACCTACATCACTGTCACACACACCCACAACCACACCTGAGGAATATCAGACCAACACTCTCACGGACGGACGGACGGACGGACGGACGGACGGACGGACGGACGGACGGACGGACGGACGGACGGACGGACGGACGGACGGACGGACGGACGGACGGACGGACGGACGGACGGACGGACGGACGGACGGACGGACGGACGGACGGACGGACGGACGGACAGACAGACAGACAGACAGACAGACAGACAGACAGACAGACAGACAGACAGACAGACAGACAGACAGACAGACAGACAGACAGACAGACAGACAGACAGACAGACAGACAGACAGACAGACAGACAGACAGACAGACAGACAGACAGACAGACAGACAGACAGACAGACAGACAGACAGACAGACAGACAGACAGACAGACAGACAGACAGGGTCGGACACTCGGTTTGTCAGACGGACAGACGGGTAATCAAGTTACATTGTGGCTGATCAGTCAAAGGTTTCTAGTAGAGCAGGTAGAGAAGTTCATCCTTGAGCCAGTGTTCACATGTATTGATTAAAGCAGTCCACAGAGAGGACCCCAGGGGTCAGTACCTGATTAACTTCCACTTTTCTCCCCCAACATTTTAATCAGTCCCTGACCTCTGTCTTGTCTTCTCTCTCTACTCCCTGGACTTCCTGTGGAGGTGGGCTGCTCTAATGAGACAACCAATCAGATGCTCCCAGCAGGTGTGCTCTGCTAACCTCGGTGAGTCCATGGAAACATCTTCACTACTTGTATGCAATACTCTTATATGATGAAGCAGGGCATCAATTTATGAAAAAACATTAAAAGTTGTATGAAAATACGATGTTTCTGTCAGACAGCAGGTAGCAACTTAGCAACTAGCAGATCTACAAGATCACAATGCCTCAGGATGTGACATGTTGTGAGCTTGTAGCTAGTGGTTAATAATATGTGCTTGAACCCCCAGAACAGTAACATCAGCCAAAAACAGCAGATCTACAGCAGAAAAAAACAGTATTAAGGGTTTAAGTGATTATTACAGTAAGCAGTTCATCAGCTGTCAGTCACAATGACCTAAGTACATACTGTAGCTCTACAAGCTCACAAGTTCACACAATGCATCGCGGTATGATGTGGTGTACGCTTGTAGATCTTCTAGTGGTTACCCTGCTGAGTGCTAAAGTCTTCAGTGTTTTTCAGGCCAAGGGCCCCTTAGCTGAAAGAGAGATCAAGCAGGGACCTCCGCTATACTGAATAAACCTTTTCATAGATTTCATAGATAGCATCATAGACATGTTTGACAGCACTGTCAAACATGAAAACCTTTGAACTTTGGCTCTGTGCTTGGTCTGCACTTTTCCCCTCTCCCTTGTCAAAGTAACAATGTAAAAAAATCACACTTGTGTAAAGTGATAGGCGCTCTTATCATCATACATCATCATAAATTAGCCAATCAAATAATCACATTCCGTGCTACGGACACACACAAAGCTGTGCATAAACAGTAACTCTGAAACTCTGAGGAACTTCCAGGGGCCCCAGACCTCCTGTTGAAGACCCATGGCTTAAGACAGTGGTTAGTAACTGCATTAGCTCTCTTACATAATATCTGCACAGCACTCTCTGAAATGTACCTGCTGTATAGCTGATGCTGCCACTACAGTGGCCTGGATCACGGCTATGACCCTGTGCATCTGATAAGCATGTCATTCTAATTCCTACTCTAATTAATATGGAGCCACAGCTTCCTGCTGCATAGGACTCTAGGGGAGGACATCATTCATCATGCATTATCTCACAGCCCAACGAACAGCTTCTGTTCTGTTATGCTCTGCAATGCAACTACTGTAGCTAAATCTCTCTCTCTCTCTCTCTCTCTCTCTCTTTCTCTCTCTTTCTCTCTCTCTCTCTCTGTCTCTCTCTCTCTCTGTCTCTCTCTCTCTCTCTCTCTGTCCCCCCCCCCCCCCCCCCCTCTCTGTCCTTCCCCTCTATCTGCCCCGCTGGCTTTCACTTCATTTTCTTTCATACATTTGATTGTCGGTGTCAGTGAAAGAGAAAGGACAATCTCCTGCACTGACTGAGGACCAAGAGAAAAAGATGAGGCAAAATCCTGTAGAGTTAGGAGTTTTTACGGGTCCTTACTTTCTAGTATAGTGGATTTTAGGAATAGGAGGGGCTTAGGTTTAGAATTACTGTAAGGTTCAGTCAAGAAAGATCTCTCCACCAGAATAGGGCATGTTCTCCCCGTGTCCCCTAGGGTAGGTACCCTCACAAAAAACATGCAGTAATCCTGGTCTCTAAACTGCCTCCACCTGGCCAGCCGGGGCGCCTGATGGAGGGGAAAGGAACTGGTTGGAATAACGTGTTCCTTCCACGCGCTACGTCCAACCAGGGAAACTCTCCCCTGTCAGGTGTAAAGGAGCAACTTGGACACTCAGGCATGAAGGAAGCATGAGTTCAAGTCAGTTGCTCTCCCCAAAAGAAGAAAAAGAATTAAAAAAAAAAAGAATAGGGCATTCATAGAAAAAGAATGTAGGCAAATCAGTCCTCTCGCTCCTGTACAAGTACATACAGTACTAAGTTCAAGTGTATGTGTGTGCAGAACAAGGACGAGTCAGAAAATGTAGAGCAAGATGGAATGAGATGGAGACGGTGTGAGATTCATAACACCTTCCAAATAGCCTCAGGGGAGATGTCCTTGAGATGCTGAGTGCACCAGCAGACTAGATCATTCCTTTGTTCTTTTTTATGGAGTAGCTTCTGTTCCCTGCTCATCTCCGGGCCTGTCTGTATCACCACATTGTTATGCGAGAACGCAGCAGCACAGGTCTGTGTATCTCAGCCTGTCCCAGTACTATATGGAACAACTCTGATATCTTTTTGGTGGGGTTTCCCATCCCCCAAATAAATGACATGAGTAAAATGGATATTATGTCTGTTGTGCCTTTTAATTACTGCATCTATTTCCTCTTCCCATGCATCAGGGACAATTTCAGCTATCCGTGCTCCACCATTCAGTTAACATTTGTTATTTTAAGTGAGCATTCGCGAAATATTTCGCTTATAAGGGAGGTTTCCTACTGGCAAACCGAGCTGCTCGGTTTGCCAGTAGGAAACCTCCCTTATAAGCGAAATATTTCGCTCACTTACTTAAATAACCATGGTTACTAAAGTAACCTTTCTGTTTCAGACTAAGCTTCTTGCACATACAGTATACTGAAAACAAGTGGTATGATGAATACCATTCAAGTATGGGCGGGGCAGGAGGTCAGTCAATTAGCTTGAGATGTGTGGTGTGGTGAAACGGGGAGAGTGATAGCGTACATCAGGGGCAGACTGAAATGTAATGACAGCAGCCTCAATATTTATCCAAATTGATAAAAAAAAATAGTAAAGTAGATAGAGCATCCTGCCAAATGCATCAACCAGCTGATCAGTCAGTCTATCAACGTCATACAATTTACAATTTACAATTTACAATTTAGGCATTTAGCAGACGCTCTTAATCCAGAGCGACTATGGGGCACGGTGGTGCAGTCTGTAGCGCTGCCACCTAACAGCTAGAAGGTTCCGTGTTCGATTACCGCTGGGGACGCTGTGGGCGCTGGGGGCATGTTCTCTCATCAGTGAGGTTGGCGAAAGAGCCTTTCTATGTGGAGTTTGCATGTTCTCCCTGTACTCCCCTAGGTAGGTAGTAGGTAGGTACCCTCACAAAAAACATGCAGTAATCCTGGTCGCTGTGGGCGCCCACTGCCTTCCCGTGGCCTGATGGAGGAGAAACCCAGGTAAAAGGGTATATATATACTTTAGTATATTAAAAATCACACCCGTGTGAAGTGAGGGGCGCTCTTATCATCTTACATCAATTACAACATAATGTTTGTTTAAGCAACGGGTGCTAATGTTTGTTTTAGTCCTCAAAACAAACATATTATGTATCAAACATACACATACATATCCTAACCCAGCTGATTGCAGTACTTGCGCGCTCTGCATGCACAAGTAATAACAAGCAAACTCGTGGGAAGTACCTGCTGCAAAGCCAAGCTGGGTTGCATTAGCAATGCATGATTGATATTCATCATACTGATGCTTGATAATACTGTATTTTATAATGGATGTGGATTCACAATGATCAATTTCATTACCTTTAAGAGCAGTGCACTGTGCTGAGCATACGGGTGCGTTCTGGGAATTGTCACAGTTTCATGGAAGAAACATTGGCAAAGCTCCCCAAACAGACTGCCAAGAGCAGACGATATCAAATTGTCTTGAGAGGAAGTAGTCTAGCAGGAGAAATAAGTTCCGATGTAACTACATGCAATTTTTTGTAATCAGTTTTTAGGACCCTGATGTGTCTAGGTTAGAATTTTTCATGTTGCCACGGTAACCTAATGGCCCATGGTTTAGCAGTGATCTTGAATATGTAAAATGAGGTTTCATAACTCCTGAATACAAATTAACCCAATTTAAAAAAATATATATGTAAAAGTGGGTTTATTTGTCTCTGTATTCATGCGTTATGGAAATCTGAGCTTTCACCCCTCAGGTGAACATCAGTTCAAGCTTCCAAACAAACCCCACGGGCCATTAGTTGACCTTGGCAACATGAAAAAGTTGTATCTAGACACAAAAGCGGAAGGTGTGGATATAAAAATGAAAGAATGTGCAGTGTTTCGAAAGCAGACTGAGCATCGAGGCATAGAGGAGAGGAGAGATAGATGGAGTTTACTACTTAGTTTGCCCACTTCTTGATTTATTGGTCCAAAACAAGTGACATTGATGAGTGATGCTCCTCTCCAAAAGTTGAACTATTTTATACTTGTGCCGCCACGGGCCCTCTGTGAAAAACACTATGCACCAACAGCGCTGTAACTTGAGGCCTGGGCCGATACTGGGAAGAGGAGCGCTTCTACAGTACCTCCTGCCTGTATCATAGACAGGGTTCGGTTTTGCTTGTTTTCATTTCTGTGCTAAAAGAGCTTGTTTGCTATTCAATGAGAGTGAATGGAATCGCTATTTCTGGTTTCTTGCTCATGCACAGCACAGAAGCAACAGACACTGTTTATAAACCATATTTAGACTCATATCATGCCCAGATGAAAAAGAAAAAGAAAAAAATCGAAGAAAAAGAACAGAATGGCAGAATGGCCATACTGTAATGCTTTCCCAGAGATATGTCGGGATGCTTGGCTCCATCTGAAGCAGTTCAACATTAGAGATGGGACAATAATAGCCTGGCCCAGCCTGTGTGATTCCTGGTCTAGAGGGGCGGGTGCCTATATAGCCTGGCCCAGCCTGTGTGATTCCTGGTCTAGAGGGGCGGGTGCCTATATAGCCTGGCCCAGCCTGTGTGATTCCTGGTCTAGAGGGGCGGGTGCCTATATAGCCTGGCCCAGCCTGTGTGATTCCTGGTCTAGAGGGGCGGGTGCCTATATAGCCTGGCCCAGCCTGTGTGATTCCTGGTCTAGAGGGGCGGGTGCCTATATAGCCTGGCCCAGCCTGTGTGATTCCTGGTCTAGAGGGGCGGGTGCCTATATAGCCTGGCCCAGCCTGTGTGATTCCTGGTCTAGAGGGGCGGGTGCCTATATAGCCTGGCCCAGCCTGTGTGATTCCTGGTCTAGAGGGGCGGGTGCCTATATAGCCTGGCCCAGCCTGTGTGATTCCTGGTCTAGAGGGGCGGGTGCCGGCAAAGCGGTAGAACCTATTGGTTCACCGATCTGAGGCAATACAAACATTTGTTTAACAAAGTTGGAATTTTAGGAGTTTAGATTATCGTGATAATATCGTTAATCACTACTATTTTGGCCACAATAATCCTGACATGAAATGTTCATTATACCACAGGTCGTTTCGAGGAAGCAATATGATTGGTTGAAACAGCCTTCTAGCCGTGGGTTAAACCAGCACCATTCACCACCTAATCAAAACAAAGAATTCAGCTGCTCTGTTCTCCCAGAGCGCTAGCAAACTCGGTGGCTAGGCTAGCTAGTTTCTTGGGACATTTGTGGTCGTAGTGACTACATCTGTCATTAAAAAAATATATTCTTTCAGCGATTTTCTTAGTTTTAAGGGTAACTGTTGTATAATTGCAATATTACACTCGAGGGTGTGGGTTAACGTGATTATTGCCACTTTAGTGATGCTTGCGGAACTCGACTTCGTCTCGTTCCTCACCGCATCCCTGTCGTGGCAATAATCACGTTAACCCACACCCTCTCGTGTAATATTGCTTAATTATATTATGGTCCCATCCCTATTCAACATGAAGTGTACAGTATCTGTGTTCTTTTACCCTACTCCTCTACTTAAGAGCAGCATGTCTCTCCTCTTGCCAAAACACACACACACACCATATTGTATGCCCCCCGCCTGTGCTCTCTCTCCCTCTCTCTCAGTCTGTCGCACGCACGCACGCACGCACGCACGCACGCACGCGCGCACGCACGCACGCGCGCACACGCACACGCACACGCACACGCACACGCACACGCACACGCACACACACACACACACACACACACACACACACACACACACACACACACACACACACACACACACACACACACACACACACACACACACACAGGCTCTCTGTGTGCCGCCTTAGCGGCTCCTGACAGGTGGTCCAGCGGGGCCCATCCCAGCCAGCAGCAGGCTACATCTCCTACTAAAGTCTCTCCATCTGGGTCAAGTCACACAATAACAGGCCTCTGAGGAGTGTGGAAGAGAGAGAACACACACACACACACACACACACACAAATGCAAGTGAGCATGTGTGCTTGTGCGTCCATGCACGAGTGCATATACATAGTTGTACAACGAGTGTTATAAATACCTGGATCATAACGGTCTCCTCACAGCTTCCTAATTTTAAAGGATGGCAAGGCTTTAAAGCATTTTAATACACAAGTGAATCCCCTGAAATGTTGTTAACTGTATTCCCTTTGTTACGCTTCATATTCTGACTGCCACTCACAGTCAGTTTGAATTAATAGAGCTATACTAATGCACCATAAAATACAGTAGTGAATTGTAAGGACTCTGGCTAGTGGTTATGGACCAAAAAAAGTAGAAAAGAAAACAGAAGCCCCACGTATAAAGTCTGTCTGTCTGTCTGTCTGTCTGTCTGTCGACCAGCATGTAAGAAAGTCAGAGACATAGTTATAGTTATTGCTTCCTAGAGTTTTTCCTGCACTTTACTGCTTATCCCTAAACTTCGTAGCCATTGTTTAACTATTTTGAAAACCCTTTTAAAATAGATCAACTAGCCAATCTACAAATAGTGGGAACACCACTTGTCCTGTAATGTCATTCCTGTCAAATGTCATGTTTTTATGTTCTGTGTGGACCCAGCTAATGGGGATCCTAATAAAACTCTAAAATTCTAAACATTCTAAAGCCAACTGAATGCAGCCTAAGGGCCGATTCATACTTTACCGCTGTTTCGGCGCTGTAGTGCCGAAATGATTTCGGCTCGTCAGAAATTTTCAGTAGCACCGAAGAGCCGACTTTAGGACGGTACCCGCCCCCCCGAACCTCAAATTACGTCACATTGTAGGCTCTACAGAGCCGAACCGACTTTTATTCGGCTCTAAAATAGGAGTATGAATCGGCCCCAATGCTGACCATAAATAAAACAGGGGCAGCATGCTACACTGTGTTTACAGTTTCTGCGTGTCACATAAATATGTCCTCAGTCAGTCAGGCATCTATATATCTTCATGTGACTCCTCTGGACACTGGGGTTAGCAATATGAGTTTAGTGGCAGATTTCTGCCCATGTTTCTAGAAGTTGCCAACCAAATGCTGCTCCAGGGTGCTTATGGCAGCATTCTAGGAGCTTTTAGTGGATGGCAATTAGATCAATCCTGAGCAGCAGCACTACTTAAAATTCAGTGGTTTGTTTACCATCCCCCCTGGACCCAATAAATACATATGAATATGCCATCATTGTTTATTGTAATGTTCCTGTATACTTCCTGGTGACTGCAGCAAATGATGTACAAGACAAAAATGATCAATACATCATCAATTGATCAATCCATGTGCAGTATGGTCAAATTCTATGTCACAGTGGTACAGACAAGGGGCTCCATTTTCGTCACCGCTAAACCCCTTATCCCTAAACATCTTTGCCTTTTTTTTTACTATTTTGCATTTTTGAATAGTTAAAATGGCCAGTCTACAAGCTCACAACGTGTCAATGTCGATTGGCTAGTTGAACTATTCAAAAATGTTTTTCAAAATAGTAAAAAAGGCAAGGAAGTTTAAGGATAAGGGGTTTAGCGGTGACGAAAATGGAGCCCATGGAATGGAATAAACTCAAAAGCCACTCCTCTATTGCTTAATGTATACTCTGCCGTACAAGTATCACACTCTGTAACTCTCAAATGAATCTGTGGGCATGTATTAATTTCTCTATTGAGAGAAATGTGACAGTAATTGTTCAGGGGCAGCAGCTGGCCTAGCGGTCCAGGTGCATACCACATATATAGGTGCATGCCTGACAGCGTGTCGCAGGTTCAAGTCCCGCTCCCGACAACCTTTGCTGCGTGTCATTTCCTATCTCTCTCTCCCTGTTTCCTGTCTCTCTCTACTATATATGTAGTACCACCTGGTATGGATGTTTGTCTGCAGCCCTAAAGTCACAAATGCTGCAACAACTGAACATTTGTTCAAAGATTGTTGGACAACAACTTCAGAAACTTTATACATCCACGTATGATAACAGCATCCTAAGGTTAGCAAGGAATATCACCTCTAATACTAAGCATGTGTTGTATGGAGAATATAGGTTGCTACCTTCAGGAAGGAGATGGTGTACCAGCATACAATAAGGTCAGACTAAAGAGGTCCTTTGTCCACCAGTCGACCTTGAGGCTTAATCAGGAGTCGTAGTAGCCACAGGATAGTCTAAGCGGTGGATATTGCTCTTGTCTTCATGTCTTTATGTATGTAAATTGTCTTGTTCTTTATGTTATGTCAAATGTGTGTATGTGTTCTGCATACTTGGCTGCTGTGTCGCAAGACAAATTTCAGTGTGAACTGACATTAAAGTACTATATCATATCATATCCTAATAAAGGCAGAAAAGCCCCAAAAATATCTTCAAAATAAATAAATGAATTGTTCAACATTAAGAATCTGGGTGTAATTGTTGATTCTAAGAAACAACTGCATCAACTGCCTTTAGCCGCTGCTAAGCTTTTTATGCACTCAATATTTTCACACTTTTAAAACAATCTGAAAATATACATCAAGGGGCTACTCTAGTATTATTGAGCCATCACCAACTTCGACTTCATTGTCACATCACAGGTTTACAGGCGTAGAAGAGTGGGTGAAATTATTTTTTGTACAAGCTCTCATGATTAGCAGTTTTCAAGAAATGGAAAAGGGTTCAGAAAAGGAGTACAAATATATATGCAAGGTTCACAGTTATACTGTAAAAGAAATGGCCATGATGCAACCATCCATCAAAGGTATATTTATTGATCTTCAACAGTTTTCTTTGTTTTGCAGATCTACAAAATACATGATCTTGCACCACCACCATTTAAACAATGTTATCATTCTGCAGGAGCAATGCTAGAGCGGATGGCTGCAATTCGCTGGGGGCTGGGACGAGACAGAGGAGGCGTCATCAGGTGGACGACCGGGAGGCCGAGACGAGGCGGTCAAGTTGTCGTCGGGCGGACGACCGGGAGGCCGAGACGAGGCGGTGAAGTTGTCGTCAGGCGGACGACCGGGAGGCCGAGACGAGGCGGTCAAGTTGTCGTCGGGAGGGCGGCCTGAATGATGGACCAGGGCAGAAGAGACATCAGAAGGACGGCCTGGATGCCGGACAGTGGCTGAGCAGGTTGTGTCTGGAGGTCGGCCAGGAGGTTGAGACGAGACGAAGGACGCATCTGGAGGTCGGCCAGGAGGCCGAGAGGAGACGAATGACGCGTCGTCTGGAGGTCGGCCAGGAGGCGGAGCCGAGATGTAGAATTTGGGAGGATGCCAGGGATGCCGCAGAGGCTGGAGGCGACGCCAGGGATGCCGCAGGCAGAGGCGACACCACAGGAGAGGCTGCAGGCAGAGGCGACGCCACAGGAGAAGCTGCAGGCTCTGGAGCCGGAGCTGCAGGCGTCAGGGCTGTAGGAGCCATTGCTGCAGACTCAGGAGGGAGGGCTGCAGGCGGAGCTGCAGGCTCAGGAGGTGGGGCTGCAGGCAGAGCTGCATACCGAGGAGACATGGAGGATGCTGCACACCCAGGAGAGACGGAGGATGCTGCACACCCAGGAGAGGCGGAGGATGCTGCACACCCAGGAGAGACGGAGGATGCTGCACACCCAGGAGAGACGGAGGATGCTGCACACCCAGGAGAGGCGGAGGATGGATCCTGCAGTAAATCACTTTTACCAGGCAGCTGCTCTCCGAAGCAACATAGTCGATGTCCTTGACCTTTAGTATGCATACATACGAAGCAACATAGTCGATGTCCTTGACCTTTAGTATGCATACAGGGTACTGACTGAGGAACAAACCTTTTTAACAAAGATTGAACGGTGGCATTGAGGTTCATTTTCTGCTCCAGTGCTCTCTCTGCCTGCCTTCGTTCGGTTCGTGAACATCATGGCCAACAAGGAGAGGCGGAGGATGCTGCACACCCAGGAGAGACGGAGGATGCTGCACACCCAGGAGAGGCGGAGGATGCTGCACACCCAGGAGAGGCAGAGGATGCTGCCCACCCAGGAGAGGCGGAGGATGCTGCACACCCAGGAGAGACGGAGGATGCTGCACACCCAGGAGAGACGGAGGATGCTGGAGACGATGATGCTGCACACCCAGGAGATGAGGATGCTGCAGATTGGACCACAGGTGGAACTGCAGACACTGGAGGCGGAACGGCCAAAATGGGAGGCAGGCCTGCAGGGGGAGCTGCAGACACTGAAGGTCTCTGGGTAGGGGCTGACAGCAGACTGGAGATGGCTGGCCGGGTGGGCTTGGTTGCTGGGCGATCCTGTGAGATGTTGCCCCGTTTGTTGGCCCTACGGGGACCTCCCAGAGCCAGGCGTGTGCCCAGATAAGGATCTGGGGCGTGAAGTTGTTCAGAAAAAAATGGAATTTTGGCCTTACTGCAAAAATAGGAACACAGGTCCATATACTGAGTCTTCTGCTGGTTAGCAAACTTATAGACGGTGCAATTATGGTTTGACCCTAAAAAAATTGCAACAGAAGGTTTCTCAACTGTTTTGTGTAGTATTAGGTGTCCTTAATAACATACTAAAAGTTTACCAAAGTTTGACCATGCGAAAGGTGTTATTTTAGCATAATATGCCCATAACATCCTATATAAGGCAAAAAAGTCCAAATTTCATCATTCTTTAAGTAACATGTGACATATGAAACTAGGGTGTTTGCATGATTCTGAATCCATTCCAAGCATTAGTTTTGCACAAAAAACACTCCTTGGGAGGAAAACGGCCACACAAACGTGATGAGGTCAGCACATTTGGTCAAGTGGATATGGCCTAATTTAGCCCAAGGAGTGTTTTTTGTGCAAAACTAATGCTTGGAATGGATTCAGAATCATGCAAACACCCTAGTTTCATATGTCACATGTTACTTAAAGAATGATGAAATTTGGACTTTTTTGCCTTATATAGGATGTTATGGGCATATTATGCATATTATGCTAAAATAACACCTTTCGCATGGTCAAACTTTGGTAAACTTTTAGTATGTTATTAAGGACACCTAATACTACACAAAACAGTTGAGAAACCTTCTGTTGCAATTTTTTTAGGGTAAGGTGCCTTTTTTTCATATATGCCCTCACCTATTATCAGGGCTAGCAAATCCTAGACTCACCACTCCAAGCCTGAGAGAGCAGGGAACTGGTTGGGACGCATGGGGAATTGAGGCATTTTCAAGGTTCTTGAGCCTCCCAAGGACCACATCCAGGTGGGGGACAAAATGGCTTACCCATGGTCTCTCCTTGAACCACTGCTGCTGTAATGATATCTCCACTTGGAGTTCAGCATGCAGTTTAAGTGGAGAGGCCAAGAGACGGGAAACCACATTTTCAAATTCTGCGACTTTTCTATGAAAAAGTTTTATCTCTGCTGGGTTCATTAAAGGTCAGGACATTCTGTCACGGACTGAACCCAAGCGCAGAGACAAACGCAGAATAGTCTTAAAATAACTTATTTATTAATGCAGAGAAGCATACAGCCAAAGTAAATAGTCAATGCAAAAATGTAAATCCAAAAAATACAAAACTTCAGGAGCAAAAATGCAAAATCACAGGAAGTCCAAAAATGCAATACTTTCAAAGCATATATGCATAAACCAGAAGTCCAAAAGTTATACCAAGCTCAAGAAATCCAAGATACCTTTTAGGAGACCAAAATAACCAAGAAGTCCAAGGCAGATCACTGGAACAACAATGTATGTCCTGACAGTGTGTTTGTGGAATGAGTCCAGTCTTATAGGGAGCAGGGTGATTGCAGAAGTGTTCTCAGGTGTGGAATGGGCATGGCACTGTTGGGTTGAAGAGGGGGTGGAAACAGGTGTGTGACAAGGACTGAGAGAGGGAATGGAGAGTGGGAGTGGCTGATGTGGAGACATGGTCTGTAGAGCGACAGACCATGACAGTATTAGATTCCAGCAGCCTTGTCCAGTGCAGTATGTTCATATCTGTCGGTGTCTCTCTAACACCCTTAAAGGAGCATTCAGTGATTTCGGTGATTTGGAAAACCACCCAGTCCGCCCCGGTAACAAAATGTGCACATGCACGCTCTACAGTGGGGGGAAGTGCAACAGGCCAACAGCATGTGCACCAAGGCCCGCCCCCACTCGATCATGATTGGAGGAAGGCCTCTCTCATCCTGATTGGATGAAGGCTTTGCCACCCGCCACCAAAACTGAAACTAGGGTTTTTTGACCCCAGGGGCTCACTGGGGACAGGGAGGAACTCCTTATATGGTCAGCACACTCTATAGTAGGGAGGATTATCCAGATAAAAAGAAAAAATAAGTGATATTTAGATTAAGTCAAATCACTGAATATACCTTTAAGATTGAATGTTCATAATATATAACAGGACACAGGGCGGGAGGCAGAGGGCTGGCTGGGTCTCCCCAGTATTGATGGATTTATCCATGGGCTTATACACGTGCGCACGTGCATACCTTGCACGCACGACCACACGCATGCTCTCTCTCTCTCTCTCTCTCTCTCTCTCTCTCTCTCTCTATTTCCAAACATCCCCTTCAATCAATACAACAGACAAGCTGCCACTCTCCAATCTTCATCTCTCCATTTACCACATCATAATAATAATAGAGGGGAGAAATCCCAGGACAGCCATCGTTTTCCTCACAATATGACTTCATCTGCTAGCTTTCTTCTCATCTGTGATTCTCATCTAAAAGGACAACTCAATACAGCCCCTCTCACTAACACAATGGTTCTTAAAGTGGGATCCGGAGACCCCCATTGGGTTTCCACTGAAAAAGCTTGTAGATCTACTTTAAAAAAAATCATTGAATTTCTGAATTTGTATTAAAACATATGTAACACAAATCTTATATGGGGGTCCCTGGCACAAAATATTTTCAGTTAGGAGTGCGCAGCAAAATACATAATAATTTGGGGGTCCTTGACATGAAAACGTTTGAGAACACCTGCCCTATTGGGTGAATTGTGTGCAATCCAATCATTGCTGCGGGTACCGCACAGCAGGGGCAGTACTGTACTCACACTGCGGTATCGGCGCATTCAGCTGGGAGACGAGGCTGACTTTAATCTGCAAACCACAATTACTGCTATAGTTCCTGACGAGAGACCACAGCACACTGGCTGTTCACTCAACTATGCAATATGAACTGACTGGTGACCCCTGCATGTAACGCCTCCATTTGCCCACAATCCCTGCAACGTCACACGCAGTTTCTGCAGAACACTGGCACAATGTGAGGAAGGGAGCGTAGTGTTGTTAACTGTAAGAGTAAGTGACACTGTGGTAGTGAATAGATTGCTATTGAAAGCGGTGGAATGCATCATTGTGTGAGTATTTTCAGCACCTAGTTTCCTTTTAGGACTATTTGTATTAATGTTCTCAACATTTTTTGGATCAGGGCCCACTTGAAAATGTCAATAGCATTCGCAGTCCACCCATCTGGCATTTTCACAGCATTTTTATTTGGTAAATAAAGCACACACACACACACACACACACACACACACACACACACACACACACACGCACGCACGCAAGTGCACGCACACACACACACGCACACGCACACGCACACGCACACACACACGCACACGCACACGCACACGCACACACACACACACACACACACACACACACAGGATCCTAACTGTACCTGGAGACTGGAGTGACATCTAAAAGTGGTGACGGAGCATTTAGTCTGCTATATGTGGAACAACCTTCCTGATGACCTGAGACTGAAACTGTACCATCTTTTAAAAGCAGGCTTTAGACCACACCACTGTTTCCCAAGCAGTATTATTATATATATATATATATATATATATATATATATATTTTTTTTTAAATCATTTTACAATTTTTTTAAACAAACAAACAAATCTAAGAAATTCCATAAATAAATAAATAAATAAATATATATATCCAGCACTACGTGTTGCAAGTTTCAATTCAATGGTCCAATGTGTGGCCACCTGGAAAGAAATGCCGCCCCCCACGGCTTTTAGACCCATACAGTATACTTAACAATTTACAGTATAGTTCAGGCATTTAGCAGACGCTTCTATTCAGAGCAATTAAGCAAGGTAATCACATACTAGAATGCAGAGGGAGACTATCCCATGCAGGTAAACCAAGAGCATCTGTTTAAACAATATAGGCTACTATCGAGAAAACACAATCTGTACATTGGAACTGTAGTAGGATACCAAGTAAAGGTTTGTGTGATGCCGTAGTATGGCCAAGTAGTAGAAGTAGGGCATTGATTTACAAAAAAACACAAAAAAAGTAACAACTTTCCGACTGTCTGACAGCAACGATATTCAGATATTTCACTTTCAAAAACATTTTTGGTCATTTTAACATCTACTCAGGCTTATGTGAACACCCCGGGCAGTTTTTAAGTTGCTTGATTCAGTATTTGATATTCATTTTAACTGCCCCGCCCCCTTCCTATACAAACCCATTATAACTCCATTTTAACTCCATAATCATGATAGATTCATCAAAAACACCTCAACTTTTTTCTGTTGACTGATATTGTCCTTCTAATACGTGAGGGGGCCGTGGATTGTCAATTACTGTTTTAATTTATTTTTAATAATTATTTTGGAAAATAACCTCCTGCAGCTCCAGCTCCAGCACCGCTCACAAAATAAAAAATAATTATTAAAAATAAATTAAAACAGTAAATGACAAACCACGCCCCCTCACGTATTAGAAGGACATTATCAGTCAACAGAAAATAGGTCGCGTGTTTTCGATGAATCTATCATGGTTAAAATGGAGTTTTAAGTTATAATGGGTTTGTATAGGAAGGGGGCGGGGCAGCTAAAATAAATATAAAATATCTAAATACTGAATCAAGCAACTTAAAAACTGTCTCTGGTGTTCACATAAGCCTGAGTAGACGATGAAATGACCAATAGTTTTTTTGAAAGTGAAATATCCCTTTAAGTGATGATGACCAAACTGATGATAACTGAACTGATGACTCACAGGTGTGAGAAACTGTAAAAAGCACCAGCAGCATATTACAGCAGTCTATGGTGCCTTAAGCCTTAGACACCATGACGTAACGCCCTTATCCCTTAGGCCAGGGGTTCTCAACGTTTTTGGCCGGGGACCCCCGGAAATGCTTTGGCAATGTCTCGGGACCCCCGCCCCGCCCCCAATATAAATTGACTGCTACAATAACCTTAAACCATTTTGGGCGGGAACCCCTTTTGGTGTTTTAAGCATCGTTATAATTTAGCTATTGAAAAATAGCAGATCTACAAGCTCATAGCGCGCCACCGAGTGGCGCGCTACGAGCTTGTAGGTCTGCTATTTTTGAAAAATCGTGAAAATAAAATTAATTATTATTATTTCTTTTTGGAAAATAATTTGGGGACCCCCTAAAATAATTTGGCGACCCCCCGAGGGGTCGCGACCCATGGGTTGAGAACCCCTGCCTTAGGCTGTAAGGGATGAGCTGTCTAGAATAGTGTTCATACTGTACATGTATGTACAGCACGTCCCCCTCATTTTTGCGTCCAAGTAGTTCACGTATATGTACTGTATATGGTAGTGCCTTTCATGGCACTACCATATACTCAAGGTGTGACTTATTTTATTGTTATGATGGATAATGGAAAATGTCTGTACTTGCTTGCTTGTCAGGAAGCCATGCAGGAAGGACACTCTGCAGTTGCAATGACCATGTATGTATATTACACTAACACAGCAAATATAAACACAGAAGCACACTATTTTTCCCCCATGTACACTGCCTTATGCGCCATGTCAGCACCACCCCATAAAACACAGCACAGATATTAACAAAGACAGCGGGAAAATATCCATTCTGGGACCAGCCTATATGAAAGAACGTCTGACCAGTTAAACACAGCCTAACACAGTCTACAGCACAGTAAAGCCTGTAGTTTGTTCTCTTTGTGCATTCTTTTTTTTTAATGTTTTTTTGTGGCTTTCGCCTTTATTTTAATTTTTTTATGGAGGGACAGACAGTAGACTGACAGTAGATGGGGAGAGAGATGGGGGGAAGACATGCAGTAAGGGCCGTCGGGATCGGGAGTAGAACCCGCTGCACACCGCCAGACGGGATTACCAGCCAAGGTGCCTGGACCACTGAGCCATATGGCCCAGGCCTCTTTGTGCTTTCTGTCCTATTAGTTATGTAAATTAATAAGTAATGGGGGGGATTGCTGGGGGGGGGGGGGGGGGGGGGGGGTAGTGAAGGGAAGGTATATATGGTATATGGTGTTGTGTACAGTATGTGCATGTACTGTAAGTGTGCATGTGTGCGTGTGCAGCATGTGTGCACACGCCGGGTATGCAATGCATATAGTACATACACTGTAAAAACATGTATTTTATTTTTGGGTGAAATTGGCCAATCTATCTTAATGCCAAATTATCAAAACAAAAGAACTCCAAGCTGCTTCTGGGGACAAGACAGTGATACGTATAGTACAGTATACTCTAGCCAAATATTTTGAACATTCCAATGCCTACCATACCCTAGAAAACTTTGTCTAAAAGACTAAAGTCTGACACCCTATAGCTACACTTGACTTGATGAAGTTGAAAATGGTCTCTGCATGTCTATTACATTCTTTATCCAAAGCGCTTCACAAATTACAATGTACTTTACATTCACCCATTCACACACACACACACACACACATTCACCAGGTGATGGTAGAGACAACCATGCAAGGTGCCACCCTCATTGGGAGCAGTTAAGAGTTCAGTGTCTTGCTCAAGAACACTTTGACATAATACAGGGGAGCTGGGGATTGAACCGGGAACCTTTTTGTGGAACCGGGAACCAATTATGTGAGTATAGACAGCCGCTTAGCCTCGGTACACAGGCTTTTATTTCCGTTCGCTACGGCTCAAAAAATGAAATCCTGGGGGAACGTGAGACATTTCCTGGTCTAGGTAGTGGAAGTGAACTACAGTGTAGAGGGGC